>NW_009648642.1:1180650-1190529 GCF_000708025.1 Charadrius vociferus
CCACCCCTCCCAGTTTGGTATCATCAGCGAACTTGCTGAGGATACACTCTGTCCCCTCATCCAGGTCATTAATTAATATATTGAACAAAATTGGACCAAGTATTGACCCCTGGGGGACACCACTGGTTACAGGCCTCCAACTAGATTCTGTGCCACTGATCACAACCCTAATTTGATGGATGGACTATTAGATGGATCAGGAATTGGCTGGATGGCCACATCCAAAGAGTTGCAGTCAACAGATCTATGCCCAAATGGAGATCAGCAGCAAGTGGTGTCCCTCAGGGGCCCATATTGGGAGCAATGCAGTCTGATATCTTCATTAATGACATAGGCAGTGGGATTGAGTGCTATCTCAGCAAGTTTGCGGACACCAAGCTGAGTGGTAGCAGTTGATATGCTAGAGGGACAGGATGCCACTCAGAGGGACCTTGACAGGCTGGAGAGGTCCATGCGAAGCCCATGAAGTTTAACAAGGCCAAGTGCAAGGTCCTGCACCTGAGTCGGGGCAATCCCCAATATCAGTACAGATGGGGGGATGAAGGGGTGGAAAGCAGCCCTGCAGAGAAGGACTTGGGGATACTGGTGGATGAAAAATTGGATGTGAGATGGCATTGTGTGCACTGACAGCCCAGAAAGCCAACTGCATCCTGGGCTGCATCAAAAGCAGCGTGGCAAGAAGGTCGAGGGAGGGGATTCTGCCCTTTTACTCTTCTCTTGTGAGATCCCTTCTGGAGTACCATGTCAACCTTTGGGGGTCCCAGCACAAGAAGGACATGGACCTGTTAGAACAGGTCCAGAGGAGGGCCACAGAAATGATCCAAGGACTGGAAGAATCGCTCCCATGATGAAAGGCTAAGAGAGTTGGGGTTGTTCAGCATGGAGAAGAGAAGGTTCCAGGGAGACCTTCTTGCAGCCTTTCAATACATAAAGATGGTGACAGACTTCTCTACCATGGCCTGTATTGATAGGACAAGGTGTAATGGTTTTAAACTGGTAGAGAATGGATCTAGATTAGATGTAAGGAAGAAATGCTTTACTATGAGGGTTGTGAGAGACTGCAATAGGTTGCCCAGAGAAGTTGTGGATGCCTCATCATTGCAAATGTTCAAGGTCAGGTTGGACGGGGCTTTATCAACCTAATCGAGTGGAAGATGTCCCTACCCACAGCAGGGGGGTTGGAAATAGATGATCTTTAAAGCTCCCTTCCAAACCAAACCATTTTGATATTTTATGATTTAGAGAGTGTGAGGAGGTGTGTTAGACACCACCATTCACCATCTTGACAGCTACAACACAAGATTGTTGCCAACCTCCACTCCCATGCCAACCTCGATGCCCCAGCTCTGTTGCTGAGCACAACATCATATGGTATGGACTATTCCTTTGGTCATTTGGTTCAGCTGTTCCCAACTAATTGTGTACTGTTAGCATGCCAGCCACTGTAACAGGGTCCGACCCTGGTATCTTTCTGATTAACGTAAGGTCCAAGTATCTGATTCCAATTCCTCTTTTATTAGTTCTCAGGTGCCAGCTTGAGCTGGGTGCTATCAGAGATGGACCCCTACCACAGATTGTGCCCCAACAATGATACCTGTACCACCCATCCCCCGATCCCTAAGTCCAGTCACTTAAATCTGGTAATTGGTCTCTTGATTTCTGATTGGTTTTCTTTGTCAGTGGCCTGGCCTTCTTCTGAAGTTACCTCATTCTCTTGGAATTGTTTGCTTTGTCCTTATCTTCTTCATTTTGCTTGCATCCGCCAGATTCAGCTAGTTGTGTGTTAGCAGCATTAGTTTTATCAGAAAGTTTATTCCTGGTCAGCTCTTGCAGCCTAAGTCTTCAACTACTTTAGCTACTAGTGCTAAGGTGCTAATGCTAAGCAAGACTATTCAGAGAGAAGTATACACTTAAATCAAATTTTTTCTATAACACTAATATAACTGGGTGCCCTAATTTCTCATAATTATATCTTTTTTCCTTTTTTTTTTTCTTTTTGAGACCTGCTAAGCTGCTGTCTTCCATGTCTTATGCCCATGACTCCCTGAGAAAGATGAGAAAAGTGTCTGGTCCCTGATTGAATAAGCATAACTTCAGGAACCGAGTTGCTGGTTCAGATGCAATACTTTTCATCTGTTTAGAGTTTTTTCTCTTAATGGGAAGGGCTTGTCTGGAATGCTTTCAGAATCAGGCTTTTAGTCCTTAGGAGGAATAATTGTAATACGTTTATTTAGAAATATTTGTATTTTGGACCAGAGAGTTCTACTTTTGTTAAATTTCATAGCACTTTTAACAGAAGAGTCCATTTTGGAATCTGACAGTCCTAGTCCTGTTCTCATAAATAGTAACCGTGTGTCCCATTTCCTTAACAAATTTAATTTCTGTGGGACTTCCCCCTACAGCACAATAGACAGGGGAGATTCTAATCATGAAAGGAGATTTTTCAGGTGGAGATCTGGCTTGGGAAAGCAAGCAATGCAAGCAGCAATTTTCCAGGTTTAACTTCTACCAGCCTAGGTTTAGGGTATTTCAGCTTGCTTTCGGAAGATTGGGAAATGGCTGGGGTAGGCTATGACAACAACCATCCATTGCTTCTCTCTCTCACGCTGTGGATCCTGAGCACTTCCTTTTCTTTTTTGCAATACAACACTAGATCCCATTACAGTAAAATTAGAGAAATGTGGATGTCTTAAACACCATTTGCCCATTGAAAGTGGTCCTGTTGCTAAATCTGCTTGGGATACAAACGCTCACATTATAACAAACATCACTAAATGCTATAATAAGTAGTGATTAGTTACAGTGCTTCAATCTGAACTGTTTCCTTCAGACATCTCGGATAATTTGACCAATGTTAATGAAACCTCTTAGTGCTTCTCAGTATGTGCTCCATGGTAATTTTAGGTTAGGTAAGCAGATGTAGAGAGGTGAAATACACCAAAACCATATGGTAAATTAATGAAAAAAACTGAGGGTACTCTTAGGAGTTTTGTTTCCCCTATACCCGTTATTCATTACTGCACTTTCATTCTATGCCATCACATAAATTTTGTAGATCAATTGGTCTTCAGCCAATCTCCAAGCATATACTTACACGAAGTCACAATTAGTCCTGGTGTAGCGTCACCCGGGAGCTGGTGTAGTGCCATGTGTTGCAGGTTTCTTAAGAGAAATGCCATACAACACATGGTGCCAATGACACATTGGTTATGGTTTGTAGATATTGTGGCTAGATCCTACACTGAGTGTTTTGTGGGAGCTGTCTGTTCAGGGGAAAAAGTGCAGAAAACATGCTTGCAGGCAAGGTTTGCGCTCAGATTGTTGAGGCTTGACCATTCCTTCCAAGCACAGGAGACAGAAAACCCTTATCACCATGCTGTCCAGCAGAATTGTGCTCATTGCATCACAGCCTTTAGTATAACATAAGGTCTTAAGGCTGTGAGTTTGTGTAGCTCTGAATGACTGTTTCCTTGATGACAAGAAGCTTGGAAGCCAAATGCAACTTGCATACTAATGACTGAAGTGAAACTATATTTTCAGAGGAATGAAGTGATTTGCTTGTCATATATCCATCTTGTAAACTAGGTTTTTATATGCACCCTGCAATACCCCCAGGGAGGTAATTTTCACTAGGAATTCTAGTTGCAAATAATTTTGGCAACAAATGTTCAGCCATTAAATTCCCTAGAAGCGTCAAAAAAATGCGGTGTTATCATAAGAGCTTCTACCAGTCACCAGAGTACTGAGAATATCTGTTTTGTGATGTACAGCATGGTTTCCATGGTCATCAACTAATTCCTCTAAATTTCCTGTGCCTGTAACAAAGATTGTGTCAAAGCCAATTTCACCCAATGTGACTTGTGGGGAAAAAAAAAAAAAGAACAGAAAAAAAAAAAAGAAAGACGCACCAGTTTGACTTTTTAAAAGGAAATTGACTGGTTCTTTAAGGTGCTGGACAAAGAAGAGAGACCTAGATGAACTGGAACTTCCAGCTCATCTGCAACAGGAGCTCACTGCTTCTGCTCCCACTGCTCTGTTCTCAGCACTGACCTTGAAGAAGAAAGAATTCTTTCCAGTTATGTCATTTATAGGGTCCTTGCATAATGAAGGAACGATGGGAGTCCCAGCATGCACTGTTTGCCAGAAATAATGTGTCTGCTGAAGTGTATGACTTTTCCAGGTAAGTGTGAGTTGAGCTCGTGTTCTAGGCAAACAACAGTGATGGGCAGAAAACACCTGAAATTTTTCATTAGTTTGGGAAACGTGTTGCTGATTTTGCTTACCAGTTGGCACACACTGGTATCAGATTGTTGTGGTTTGGGCCGGACTGGCCACTAAAACAAATGACAGATGCTTTCCCCCACCTCTCTCTCCAAGGAGAGGAGGAAGAGAGAAAAGACACTTGTGAGTTTAGAAGAAACTAAACTAATTTAATGAAAATATTAATAAAATAATAAAAAGAAAATAATGACATCTATAAAATATAAACAAAACCGTATCAAGCTCCCAGGATGACGATCACGTCACTGGTGGGCATGGGGAAAGTCCCAGACTGGACTCAGTGATGGACGAGAACTGGGCTCCAGATCAGGATTCAGGAATGTAGGGATCGAGATCAAAGGCAGACGAACAGAGTCCTTCTTGGATGCCGGCCATTGAAGAAAGAGGGCTGAGCCTTTGATCCCGCAGCTTTTATACTGAGCATGATGCAGATGGGATGGAATACCCCATTGGTCAGTTTTGGGTCACTCATCCTGTCTACTCCTCCCTGCAGGTGGGACCCTACTGCACTTTTCCACTTCTGACCCTTCAACAGAGCAAGTAACAAAGTTGGTTGGCCTTGGGTGTTAGAGCAATAAGTATAAGTAAGAGCCTCTCTGCATACCATGCACTGGCACAATTAGAAAGAATCGGGTGTTATCTCTGAGAGCGAACAGTGTCTCAAATAATATGCTGTTAATTCAGCTCAGTTAGTTAGAAGAGGCTTAGCTGCAAAGTAAAATTACTGAACAGAAAATTCGTTCTGTTTTACCTCAAACCAGGACGCAGATGTAACTCAGAGATAGTTTTGAGAAGCATTTTGGAATTCGTGCATATAAACATTGATCTACTGATCCTTTCAAAAAAGGGAGGAAGTTGCACTGAAATTGTACATGATAGGACATGAAAAATAAAAGGAATTAGTTGGATATTGGCCACCCTATTTGCTCTTACCAGCATCCATTTTTCATTCTCCCGCAAGAAGCAAGGGCAGAGGCACAAAGCACTCCTCCTTTAAAGCACATCTTCTCAGGATTTGCCAACAAGAGAAGTCCGTTTGCTCAGGCTGCAACCTCTTTCTCAGCTGAATTATGTCAGCTGGTAGCCCTGGCCAGAACCATTTGTAACAGAGCTCCTCAAGCTACAGATGGCCTTTGTCCAGACTCTGTTGAAGTCAGTGTTAAAGTTTTCACTGAAGTCTATGGATTTGCTGTTGGCATCTTAATTGGGGGGGTTTATTTAAAAACATGTTTTCCTAGATGCTTAAATCAAATAGGATGGTGCCCATGGCACTAGCCTGAAACTTGAATTTTTAAACCAGCTAAAAACCATGTGATGTTTAACTTAAAAAGTGGGGCAAAATTCTTAGTTCTCTAATTGCTTTGTTAACATTAGAAGTTTGATATAAAGCTTATTGACATTAGCATGACTTTATGTTAAATAATGAGTTAGTGATTGGGAGTTAGAAATACCTAAGAATTTCTAAACCTACGGATGTTAGAGGGAGATTCTGCCACAGGGAGTCAGTGAGAACACGTGTACTGAAACTTTTTAGGAAATGGGTTTGGAGAGTGTAGGAGTTGGAACAGAATAGTAGGGTCCAGGAAGTGCTACCTGTTGCTCTCAGAAGCAGGAAGGACTGCCTAAGTCCCTGTTGCTGCGCTCTAGCTCGTAGGATTTAGTAAGACCGAGAGTTCACTGAAGGATCCCCATGGGCTGTAAGTAGAAGCTTCCTGTGGCCACACATCTGAGAAAGTCTGCAGAGTTTGGAACCTGCCTTGCCACAAAATGTCTGTCTGCAGCATAGAACAACTATGGAAATACCCACAGCAAAACTGAGCTTTGGCACATCATGAGGTCCAAGTCTTTTGTAGCAGGTAATGAAACTTTTAATTCCATTTGTGAAATGTTTAGGGGGTCAAACTGCATCTATTTTTATAATGTCTTACCGTACTGGCTTAGTACCACAAAATTTATGTGAGGCCCTGGAGCAGAGGAAAGATTTCTGTCTTCAGAAACAGAGGAAGCATATGTTGACTGCAGAACTGTTATTGACAAAGCCCTAGTGTTTTCCAAAGGCCACCCTCCACCTAAATCCTTGTTGCATTTCTGAGAAAGCTGTTGCAAAAAATCTTGAAATCGTTTTAAAAAGTTCAAGACTCCCAAGTGGTGGATTTACTTGGCGCATCTTTGAACTGTTCTGCATGTGAACATCTTCAAGCTTTTCTCCAAAAAATACCAATGTTGGACATGGATGCAAAATGAAATGTGATCCCATTGTGCCCCAGCCCTTGACATCAAGGAATACTTCCCAAGTACTCTGAGTCATCATAGAACTGGGGGGTAGCAATGATAATCTAATTTTTTTCCCCATCTCTATAATCATGAAAAGCCCAGATGCAGTGGAAATCCTGGAAGCGTGTAGTCTAGACAAAGGAAGGGCTGTATGAGGACTCATGCTTTTTGTTGGCCGTGCTCCTGATCTTTCAGGCATGGGCTAATGAAATGAGTTCTGGGCAGCTCGGATGTGCTTTAGGATAATATGGTCTTTCTCTGTAATAAAAGATTAAAAAGATGCAAATGAAAAATTTTTGAAAAAATTATTTACTAAACTGTGAAAGAGATGTAAACTTATTTCTTGGCAGTGTTCAGGATGATCACTAATCCATTGTTCTGGGTCATGGATAGGAAGAAAATAATTGGTTCACTCTGGAGCCTGTGCATGTTGAAGTGTGAATGCCTACACAGAATACATGGAAGACATTGGTAAGTAAAAAATGGCACTCAAATGGCATACAGTAGGTCTTGTGTTTTCCTCTTAAAAGCTGCACATTATCCTATGAAACTCAGCCTATTTTATTCAGGGAAAAGAATAGTCATTCTAAGAGCAAGCCTGGAAAGAGCTTCTAGAACCCAAAGATTGAGTACAGATCAAGCTCTTTGCAGAAACACCAAAGGGAAAGTAAAGTCCTACGAGTACTTACGCATAAGTAGAATCCTGCTCTTCTCTGTAATCCTTGTCAATGTGACTCTGAAATTGTGGAAGAGGACTATGGTTTCTTTATGCTATGGTTTTTAGGCTGCTAAATTCCCGTTTTCAAGAGGATTAGAACTTGCATATATTATAGGTTGGTAACTGATTTTCAGGTAGATTAACCTTCTTCAGGTTTTGATTGCGTGACTGCTGCATGTGCTCAATGATTTTTTCCTAATACTAAATATGTTGTTGCATTTATTGCAAGAAAATCTTTCCTTGCAAGGAAGCATGAATTGAATTCCATGTGCACGCACACCATCCAGTGGATGTTTTAATTACAGCACTTATAAGTTTCCAACCATTGTGTGTCTTGTTTTCTCAGTCTTAGTCTCTCCAGTTACCAGGATCCAACCACTCCAGTAATATTCAGCCCCCTCAGGGCTGTGGTGAGTGGCCTGGCAGACACACATGGCTCCATAAAAAAACAAATCCTTTTTTGTGTGAGCAGGGGTAGGAACTGGCAGTACACAGCACCTGACCTCAGTGCAGTGTTCCAGTTCCTCTCTCCAACAGTCGGCAATAACTGACAAAAAGCTGTATGTTCCCTTTCACAAGAACCTTTAAACTTCCCTTTTGAATAAAAGCTGATCTGTTAATTTATGTGGCACTATCTTAACTAGACTATTCACTTCATCTGCATCTTGCACGAACCTCTCGAGTCTGACACAGACCTCACTCTTACCAATTCACCAGAATGATGCATGACAGCATTAACCCTTTGACGATAGATCTTCTCAAATGAAGAGAGGATTTGTGCTGGCTATGACGGCAGATCAACAAAGCCAGTAAACCAGCAAGGGCAGACCTTGGATATGATGCAAGGTCAGTGTCTTGCAATGCCAGATTGTGACAGTTGGATAAAAAGAGGGAGTGGGTGTGCATGCATGTGCATGAGTGCGCATAGGCTCATAGAATGGAATCAGAATGAAAAATGTGTTAGGTAGCCTGGAAACAAAGAACCCAATGTGGTTGTTTTGGGGTGTGGTTTTTTTTTTTTTTTTTCAATTTTCCATTGTCCCATAGAGAAGTCCAGCTTTGTAGAGAAAGTATATACCTATTTCATGCAGGGATAGTCAGAATTAGAGACTCACATAGCTGGAAGTTTATTTGTGTGCAGTTGGAGAAGAAAGCCTGCAATACCAAACTTTTGAGAAGTCTGGAGGAAATCAGTAGAGACTCAGATGGTGGGACTGATAGTTTTATGCAGCTTTTCAGATTAAACTTCATCTTGACCTTTGGTAAAGCTAAAAGTTCTCAATGCCCCAGCTACTGTTTTAGTACTCTTCAGCACTTTTTACTACTCTTTAGTACTGAGAGCTCTCCAACCGCTCTGAAATATTTTTGTCCTCTTATTTAATAGCTGATCCCCATTTTTTACCCTGTATTGCATCCACTGGGAATGCTTAACCTAGAAAATTGATAAATGAAGCAAGCCCTTCCTGATAATTTTACAAATGACTCCAGAGAAATCTTGCTGATTAGAAGCCAATCCTAGCAGTTGACCATGCTGGGAACCTACTGTGTGAAGTGATAGAGAAACACAAGAGTAGGTCTGGCCCTACAAGATAGTGATAAGTTTCTTTGGCTTGACGTTAGCACATCCTTTTCCTGGGAGACAGATACCGTCTGCCCTCAAACAACCAGCATGGCGACTCTCCTTGTGGATTTCTCTAAAGGGAAGTGAAATGTTTCACGCATTGTTGCTTTCTCTAAGGCACTGGATGTGATTTTCTGTTTTCTTTGCAAGCCCTTGGAGAAGATACTCTATATTTCCATGTGTCTCAGTTATCCAGGAAAACACTTTGTTTAGTATATAATTACTTGAGGCCACCTCTGATCTACTAGAGATTGCCAAAAACTGGCAGGAAAATATTACAGCAGGGAAATACTGCTTTGTTATTATGCTGTCCCTTAAGTGTCTTATGTTGGCCACTGTTGGAGATAGGATGCTGACAGGTGAATTTTTTCTCTGATCTGCTCAATTTCTGTGCTCAGTTAATGTACATCACTTACCAAGTATGATCTTGGTGAAGATTCCTCTGTAATTGTACCATTGACAGTTTCTTCAAGTAAGGCAGAGAGGTGCTTCAAAAGCAGTACAGAGAATCTTACCTCTTCACCTGTTGTGTTAAATAGCAAATAATAGTACTTATGAACATAGCTTTAAATCCAGCAATCAGATTGGTAAGAGCTCATGCTAATGGCAGAGATGGCATGCTCTTTTATGCAAGGCAGAGACTCACAGTGCTGTGTAAGAAAGGAAAATTGCTAATGAAAGAGCAATTCCAGATCCTAATGTTGCTTCTGTTCTTTTTGACGTTGTTCCATTATATCAACGGCTGCCAAAGTTGATGTAAGGAGAGCAAATTTCCCATAAACAAATGTGATTACCCAGGAATTTGGAGTCAACTGGGCATGCAAAAAATGCCTCCTACCTCTTCTGTACTTATGTCTTATTTCCTTTCTGTGTCTTGGGAATGAGAGGATTTGTGCCTCAACTTCTTCAAACACATAGTCAACCCCAAAGTGGGTGGAAGGCTGGACAAGTGACCCTTCCCTAACCTTGTAGCTAGGAAGATATG
>NW_009648642.1:1190547-1202657 GCF_000708025.1 Charadrius vociferus
AGTTTAGGGTGTTATTGCGTGGGTTGTGCGAGGCAGGCAAAGTTGACGTTTGCTGCCACCGTGTGCCAGCTATATATGTGGTAGCGGGCAGAGCAGCACAATGAACTGGTTTCCCAATCAAAAAAGCAACAGGACTAGAAATGTATCGAGGAGCCAAAGTCAGGGAATGCGGGATTTAACAGTTTGACAAGGGGTTCTGTGTTCTAACTTTAGGAGAAAAACTGTTTTGCCATCAGACTACTCTGCGAAACAGAGGTAGGCAGCTGAAGAGAAGTGGAAAACACAAAAGCAACAGCAAAAGACTTGCTGTGAGAAAACAGCAAGGGATGCGGAAAGTCTAACAGCGTGAGAATCATAAAGTAAAATGAGTGCAGGGGTCCAGCAGCAGTGAAACCAGAAGCAGATATGGACAGAGAGGGTAGGTGGGAGGAAAGATAAGATGGAGAATCTGCCTGAAAGGACAAGTTTGGCCTTGGTTGTTTCTCTTTTTGCTGAGGGTGAGTGAAGGCTTAGGATGACTTTCTGTCTGTTGGTTAAAAGAAGCTACAGTTCTTGTTTCCTGGCTGAAGGTTATCTTGAAAATAGGAATTACTTGGCTAAGAGAGAGTGAGCAGAGCTAGTACAAAGAACCTGTGATGGCAATATTTGCCCTTTTAGTGTGGCATAGGATATTTTAGCAACAATAGGATATTCAGCAACTTCTAGTCAGCTATCTTTGGTTAGGTAATTTGGAGTCTTCTCCTATCATAGCCTAGCTGTGAGTGAGACAGTTCATTGTACCCATAAAAATCATACCTGTGAGTTTTACTGTACTTGGACACATATTTTGTTTCCTCTTAGTAGGGTTATTAGTAAGGTTGAGAAGTAAAACACTTCAGTGTTAGAAAATGCAAAAGTCATTGCTTGAACTAGTCCTTTGGGTAATAATTAAATGTATGTTCCACTCTTTGTAGGTGGCTGGCTGAGCTTTTGAGGCCTAATTACAGTTAACCTTAACAATTGTAATAACTGGGAATAATTGGTAAATATATTTGTAATGCAGAAATGTTCCTAAAGATAGGTCTTTATTATAACAAATTGGAGATTTAAAATTAGGTGATACATTTTTACCTTACTCTGAATGTTTCTTGGATCCTTTCTGTAGCACAGGTAACATCCCCTATCATCTCAGGTGGGCATGTGAAGCTATATTCCGTACATGTAGACAAATGCTCTGAAACCTGAAAATAAGGAATAACAGAAAACTTCACAAGGGCATTTTTATTTTTCTTTTCAGATCACAATGGGAGTATGGTCAGTAAATAAGGTCTTTCACCATACAGTGAATGATACGGATGAAAACTATTAGAGAAATACTTGTACCATAGGCATTGTCCATTCTGTGTACTTGATAAAATGGGTCCCTGTGGTAAAAAGTACATGTGCAATGATGTACTTCAAGATTGTATCCTTCATAGCAAAAAAGGGCCCAATTTAGATGACACAAGAAATCTTTATTTCTGGTATTATTCTAAGTTTCAAATGTTTGACTTTGTAAACACAAGGTTCTTTTCTTTCTTAAACGCAGTTTTCAATGAGTAAGTTCCTCATTTTATGAAAACACAAAGTGTCCCCTTGCTCTCTGCCTTCTCAAATCCCTTGATCTCGGTATTGATGTCAACAAGCACCATTAGAAAGTTTATCACTTGAGCTAGTCCTTCATGGTAGTCGTAGACTAGCATTCCCTAGGTAGCCAGACAGTAGAGGAGAGGAAGTGTCTTTGTCTTACCTTCAGTAATTTTTGCTTTCAGGAAAGAAGTGAAGTTATGGACCAATGGAGAGGGGGATTTGTAAGACCTGAGCAGGTTTTGTCTTTCCCAGAAAAATCAGCTCTAATAGCTTTCATCTGATCACAAATTTTGCTCTGAATTGAGTTGGCTGCAGTTGCTGCGGACCGATGCTGTTGGTCTCTGATGTGTAATGCTGTGCTGTAAGTATCTTCCCTGTCACTTGGCATTAAGTCGGCTTTTCCCCCCGATTGCAGCCTAAGTGTGTTTGTGTTTAATTCCTTAGGTATCAGTCAGTGGTACTAAATGGTCTGATTCTTCCTCTGGATTTTGAGGATGGTGTTTAGTTTGTGTCTGATTTGCAGTTCATGCTCCTCAGCAGAAGTGACTTTCCAGTCATAGCTTCAAATGATCTGGAAACCTCCCTGGAGGGGAATGCTACATACCACAGAAAAAATACACTTTTTGCTTCCTCTCAGTATCTTCCAACACCCAAAAAGGGTCATGATCCTCAGTCTACATGCGTAAAGAACCACCCTGTCCAAACCTAATCCCAACACCACTAGACAAGGGGGTTGAAGAGATACGAGTTGTAAGGATATCCTGGCTTAGAAGGAAAGACTGTGTCTTCAGATTCCTGTGGGGATTCTCTGTAGTGGTTCAGCACATTGTTCTGCACTTGGTTGCCCTCAGCATGAATTTTCTGAGAATGTACTCACTTGGATTAACAGAGGAATACATTAACAGGGATTATATTCAAATACGCACCTTGTTGCAGTGTGTGCTTTATAATCTGAGGATTTCAGTATTAAGTCTTGGAGATTCCCTTGTGCACTAAGACACTGAAATCCCATCACTCCAATGAAACAGAAAGTTTGAGGAAGGAATGTACAACTGGGTCTTTTGTTCTTGGTCACTGAAAGCTTCCCTTCCAGAAAAAGTGGTGTGAGGAGCTAAATTGCATGGATGAGAACTAAATCCCTGGAGAGGTCGTGGGTTTCCTTTTCCTGAGATGCTTGGTAGCTCTGGCTGTTTTCAGTGGGGCTGGAAGCACCCAGCCCTCAGTGCAGATGCTGGGCTCCCCTCAGCAGGAGAGAGCACAGAGAGGAAAACTGCTTTCTTGAGGGTGGGTTAAGCGCCTGCCCAGCTGCTCCAGTGAAGGGCTGTGACAGATGCCTGCCAGGCCCGAGTCTTGTTCCTCCTTTTTTACCAAAGACAACATGTTAGAGGTAATGAACGCAGACTATTTCTGAACTTCTCTCCGCTTGCGCTTGTCCTTCCCTACTTTACTTCTCAGTTTAAGGCTAATGGGGAAAAGGCAGCACAAGAAGAACTTTCACCCAAGGAACTGGTTGGAAGTCTGCTCCTTGTCTGTGACTGGTTTTGCTCTGACTTCTCAGGTATGGGAGTGGGATAAAATTATGCTTCTTAGGAAACCTGGGAGCTTTCCTGATCACTCAACTCATGCACTAAAGCTTTGGCACCCTGGGCATGCAGTCAAAACTTGTCTCAAGGATTTGGACATCTGTGGGTGTTTACCAAAACTCACTCTGTGCTGCACTGGCTTCCCAAGACCAGGAGAAGGAAAATAGGACAAGCTTAATTGATGGGATGAGTGGATGCAAATCATAATGTGGATAAATGAGTAGGCTCTGGTTGGAGACAACAGGTCAAGCAGTTTTCACTTTTCCCCCTCTCCAGGGAATAACAGTAACCTCTACATTTCCAGCATGTGGTTCTGTATAAAACTGTTTCTTTTCGCTGGTGTACGCCAGGATTTTAAAAATAAAACTTGATTTGCATTTTGTAGAGAGAAATCGATACCAAGAAACATGGCTGCCTGTTAGTAGCTGATTCAGCTGCAAGTCTCACTTTGCTGTGCTGGTATTCTGAAATACTTCCTTACAGGTTGAAATGTGAAATCACATCTATTTTGTAGTCAGGGTTCAGTTTTTAAAGAAGACAGGATAACAACTTTCAAATCATCGTAGAATCATAAAATAGTTTAGGTTGGAAGGGACCTTAAATGCCATCTAGTCCACCCCTGCCTTCAATGAGCAAGGACATTTTCATCTAGAGCAGGTTACTCAGAGCCCCGTCCAACCTGACCCTGAATGTTTCCAGGGATGGGGCATCCACCACCTCTCTGGGCAACCTCTGCCAGTGTCTCACCACCCTCATTGTGAAGAATTGCTTCCTTATATCTAATCTAGATCTACCCTCTTTCAGTTTAAAACCATTACCCCTCATCCTATCAGTACAGGCCTTGGTAAGAAGTCTCTCTCCATCTTTCTTATAAGCCCCTTTTAAATATTGAAAAGTTGCAAGAAGGTCTTCCTGGAGCCTGCTTTTCTCCAGGCCCAACACTCCCAACTCTCTCAGCCTGTCCTCACAGCAGAGGGGCTCCAGCCCTCTGATCATCTTTGTATCCCTCCTCTGGACCCGCTCCAACAGGTCCATGTCCTTATGCTGAGGGCTTCAGAGCTGGAGGCAGCACTGCAGGGGGGGCTCACCTTCTCCAGCCTCGGCTTTGGCTTGTGCACCAGCTGTTGCTACTGCTCCCAGCTTTAAAGCACATCTCTGACAAAAACTTAGAGGGACAGGAGTGGAACTGGTACATTTGCTGCAGGAACACTCCACATGCCATTTGCACCTTGCTGATTTGGTCTTGTGGCAACAACAGATGCCCAAACCGCAGGATGATCTGGAGAAGGTGGTACAAACTATATGCAGTGTTTTCTGCATTTATGACCTTACATGGACTGATCTGCAGCAACTGTTTGAGGCAGTCTTTAGTCTGGATAAGAAAATGAAAATTTGGGAAACAAATCGTAGATGGGCTAGGGAAGCACAAGGCAGAACCAAATGGCCAGCTAATGACCCAGGATGGGACCTCAATTTACCAGCCAATAGAGATAGGCTGCGAAGAGTGAGAGGGGATTGTTAGAGTCCTTAGAACTAGCAGGAAGGAAGACTGTAAATTGGGCTAAGGTTCGAGGGTCCCAGCAAGGTAATACTGAACCCCTCTCTGAATATTTTGCCCGATTGGTTGAACAAGTGAGAATGTTTGGAGGGTTTAATCCTAAAAATGAGGAAAACTGGACTTGAAGAGTATCTTTTGTTGTAGATCAGTCAGCCTCAGAGATTAGGAAATGTTTTTCTAAACATGTGCCAGGATGGCAGAGCAAAAGATTGGATGAAATGGTCAGCATCACTACCTTTGTGTTTAATGGAACAGATGAAAGACAGCTAAAACAAAAAAAACCATGAAAGAACAGGAACAGAAAGTTAGTCCACTAACTTGCAGCATTGAATAGCAATCCGAGACTAAGGGGGCAGGAATACACAGGTCTCCGAGGTAGAAGCAGAGGAAAAAATTTTAGAATCAATGGGCCTCAAGGAACAGAAGACTGTTACAATTATTGTGGTCAACAGGGTCATTGGAAACAGGAACTCCCAGTACGTCCAAAGGGCTTCCCAAAAGAACCACTCAATCCATTAGTCTATCTATCCATCTGGACTCTCAATACTTTTTCACATTTACTTGGGGGAAAAATACAGCTGACGTGGCCAAGGCTTCCCCCAGGCCTTCCCTGGGTCCCCCCCAATTTTGTCTAGAATTTTAGTAAAAGATTTGCAGGATGTCATATTTAAGCATGGATACATTTTGATGCAATATGTTGATGATTTGTTAGTAGCTAGTACCTCTAAGGAATCTTGTATAGCTGACACCTGGACATTATTATTACCGTTAGCTTAAAATGGCCATCACGCTTCTCCACATAAGCTACAATTTTGTAAAAAAAAAGGTGGAATATCCAGGTTACATTCTCCAACAAGGAGAATGACGACTATCTAATAACTGCATTAAGGCTCTTCAAAATCATCTGCAACCTATTGCTAAGAAACAACTTTGAGCTTTTTTAGGAGCCTCAGGATCCTGCCGACCCTGGATAGTTGCTTTGGGGAAATGGCTAAAGCATACAAGCTACTACTTACAAGCTACATAAAAGTAGCTTGTAAGTACATACAAGCTACTACTCAAGATGCTGAGGAGCCTTTCCACTGGACAGCTGACAAGGTAAAGGCATTAGAATGACTAAAAGAAACACTAAGGACTGCATCTGCTCTGCGACTGCCAGACTATGGTAAGCCATTTACCTTGTTCATACATGAAAGGAAAGGACTAGCCTCAGAGGTGTTAATTAATATACTGAACCCTGCTACTCTACTGCCTTTACCTGGAGGAGGAACTCCACATCACAATGGTGTAGTAACAACATGTGAAGCTGAAAAAATGCAGGAAGATTTAACAGAAGTGCCGTTTCTAGACCCTGATGTGGAACTATTTGTAGACGGGTTCTCATATTATGTGAATGACAACTGGATTGCTGGTTATTCAATAACTCCTGTGAATGAAGTAGTGGAGACTCCACCGCTCAGTCCAAAGCTGAGTGCACAAGCAGCAGAATTAATGCATTACCAAAGGCCTGTCAGCTGGCCAAAGGAAATACTGCAAATATTTACACTGATTCTTGATACGCATTTGGAATATGCCACGCTACTGGGCAGTTATGAAAGCTGCATGGGTTTATAACTTCTACTGGAAGTAGAATATCAATATCAAATGCTCCACAATTTACTGAACTGCTAAAAGCTATACAGTTGCCAGAGAAACTTGCTGTCATTCATCAGCCATACTGGCAGGAGGACACAAGAAGAGATAAGAAACAGTCTAACAGATATTGCCGCTAATACTGCAGCATACAAACCACCAGGCTTACAAGCAGTCCCACAGTGTGAACTGGTGTTACCTGCTCCTGAAGAAACATACTTGGCTGTCCCTACTGAAGACATTGACTCTTGGAAAAGGCATGAAGTGACCAAAGACTCTGAAGGAATATGGAAATATGGAGAGCCGGCACCTTCCTAGTTTACCTAAACAATAATTGATTCCTATAGCAAAAATACATCACAGCTTATGCTACTTTAGGGTTGCTGCACCACCCCAGACAATACTGAAAGACTGGTTTGTGCCAGGAATTTACACTGCAGCCAACCGGGTAACCATGGCTCGCACGACCTGTCAATCATATAACCCCCCCAATACTAAACACTTGGACTCTCTCGGGGGTAGACCCTGGGCAATTTGACCATTCCCACACATTCACATTGATTTTGCTGCCAAAAACTGGCAACTACTGCTATTTGATGGTAATAGCTGATCAACTTTCAGGATGGCCTGAGGACACACCAACAACTAAAGCTGACTCTGCAGCTGTAACTAAGTTCTTATTGAAGGAAGTCATTCCTCCTTTTGGAATTCCTGAAAGGATTGATTCAGATCAAGGAAGTCATTTCACCTCACAATGAATTTGTCAACTTTACAAAACTTTAGGAAGCCAAGCAAGACTTGCATACTCTATATCATTCCTAAGCAGGAAAAGTAGAAAAGATGAACTTAGTCTGAAAACTCTAATTGCGAAAATGTGCTCTGAAACGAACTTAAAATGGCCAGACCCATTACCGTTAGCCTTAATGAACATTTGACAGAGACCTCAACAAACAACAAAATTGTCTCCATACAAATATTATTCAGAAGGCTGATGCAACTCTGTGGAACTCATGTGCCCACCCAAGATGAGTTTGTTGGCTGGAGATGGAAACATAACCCAGAGTATCCTACAGATTCCCAATTTATGAAAACAAAATCAAGCCTAGGCACAGCTAATGCAACCAGTACCTCTAGAAGGGGCTTTACATACATCCCTGTAGTGCAAGTGATTATGTTTGGGCAAAAGTACACAAAAGAAAGGGTAACCCATCTCCTCTGTGGGAGGAGCCATTTCTGGTATTACTAACCTCTTTCTCAGCAGTAGAGGGGGAAGGAAAATCAACTTGGATCCATCACTCCTGCCTAAAAGCTGCAGCCGGTGGAACCAGGAAACCCTCCTGCCACCAAGGGAACATCCACCACTGCAGAGACGGATTCACCTGCAGCTGGGAACTTATGCAGAGCCAGTGGATCAGCTGTGACACCACTGATCTCACGTGAGAATCTGACAACAGGGAAGTGCAAAATATTCTGATACTTATGAACTGCACATGGGCTGAACCATACCCTTACTTGAATTAGAGTGCAACCAAGGGATAGTTATTTTTGCTGTTTATGTCTGTTTGGTTTTCCTGTTAAGAGTGATTTGGAAGCCTAGATTTTAATATGATCACCTTTCTTGTAAGACGATGGTGGAATTTTGATTGTACATATTCATCCCGTAATTTGGACATAGCAACAGTCCAAACAATAGCAGCAGCACCAAATAAACCTAACTGTTGGATAGGCATTAAAAGCTCATCCTCTACTGGCAGTTAAGTCTCCTGGGTATCTGTTCGCTGAGTTCTCCAGGGTACAGGGATGGGCATACACATCATGGATTTTCATGAAAGAAAGGGAGGATATCACTCTTCCACCAAGAAGGGTTTATCACTAGTCTGAACGGAGACCCCTGGGTATTGTTGCGTTAAGGGGCAAAGTAGTTCGGCAGAAAATAAACCCCCTTGCGTTCTCACACTCTTCATCGAGGTGGGAGGCGAGGTGCGGCTAGTTAAAATTCTGAGTGATGCCACATTCACCACTATCAGTTCAGGCGCGTTTAATATGTATTAAACTGTTACGGTTTGGGATACACTCATAGCAGACTGCACCTTCAGCCCAGTCGGGCTCATAAACTAACCCGGCCACGCTTTGGTCACGTTCAATGAGAAACCCAAATGACTCGCTGCCGACACAGTGCAGTTTATTTAAACAACAGATACACAAGTTCTTTCGGATTGCCAGTGGCAGTGACTGTCTGCAAAGCATGTGCAAGTGCCAAGCATGTGCAAGCTGGTGCCAAGCATGTGCAAGCTGGTGCCAAGAGTAGCCATGAGAAACTTCTCCCCAAAATGGCCTGTTGCTCCATGGATTAAGCAGTGAGGTCAACACTGTGACCTGTTAGAGACAGAGGGCTGGATGTAAGACTAACTGGTTGGTGTCTAGTGAGAGTGGACATGGTGCACGGTCACTGAGGTATAAACCTAGGGACTGGGCAAAGGACATCCTTCAGGATAGGAATCTGGAGGTGCCTGGGAAGTCAGAGAGAGATCTCTAGGGACCACGTGTGCCTGGGGTGGGCAGTGACTAAAGCCTTACAAAATGAGAGATCACCTCAGGTGGAATCACCTAAATGGAAAGTACTAAATCCCAGTATCTGCAAGGCAACAAAGATGAACACAGCCTACCATACACAGACCAACAACAACAGGGAATAACATCTCTGCAGTCACTGCACCACCAGCAGCACATACATAACCACGAACAACAGAATGGCCCCATCCTTTTCCCCTCTCAGTTATCTTTGCAGTTTGGCTGTCTTTCATATCTCTGCTCTTCAATCGCCTTTGACATCTAGCTGGGACACATGGTGCTGCATGTACTTCTACTCTCTTTTCACACTGTTCTCTGTCACATCCTGCAATTTCTCATGCCATGGACATAGGTTACCATGAATTACAAAAACAGAAAATGTAAGATCTGGGCACGACGTAGATGGTATAGAGTAAGGGCTGCATAATGTCCTGGTTCTGGTGGGAACAGGGTTAATTTTCCTAAGGATCTCTCCCGGGACATGGGTATTCCATGCCCTGTGAGCCATGCCCAGTCTATAGTGGGAGCTGGCTGGGGGAGAGGGCAGGCACTTGCCGCTTGGAGCAGGCTGGGGCTTCCCAGGTCCTGTTGGTGAGCAGTGGTGTAGTAATCGTGTTTGTACACTCCTGTCTCAGTGTTACTGTTGTTGTTTTCCTTTTTCCTTTGCTGTTCTGTTAAACTGCCTTTACCTCAACCCATGAGTTTTGCCTGTTTCTTCCAATTTTCCCCACAGCTTTTGGGGGCTTGAGCGAGCAGTCGCGTGGCTCTTTGTTGCTGGCTGAGGCCAAACCACGACAAGGGCCTACTCCAAACTCAAGCTCTGGAAACCCTCGGTCAGCTTTCTGCTGCAGTAGAAACGCAGGAAAAACTGGAAGAAGGCAGCTCAGAACTAGGAAGCCAACAGTTTGGCTCCAGGACAAAGACATTTGACAGCACTCTGTCTTCATGGACTGAGGTGTCCTGGACAGAGACACAATCACCTGAAATCCCTGGAAATGAAACTCTTCATTACAGGTTTGTTACACGGTCTCCTGAAAGGCAGGACATACAGGCAAACCAGGGAAACACAGCTACTCTCTGAGAGAAAGACACATCAATACTGACATGCGTCACTGTACATCATCAGGACAATTCCTGTTGATAGCTAGGAAGTGAAATGAATGAAGAATTAGTGTTGTTCCATCAGGAACACCAGGACCTTGAGGAAGGTGGTGTTGCCTCACCCCAAATGACTGCCCGGGGCACCTCCTCACTTCAGCTTACCACTGTGTGTGGGACAGTGGCCTTTGACTTCGGCCCATAGGAGTATTTCAGTTGCCAACTGCATAGCTAGAAAGGTTGACCACTGCCAGGGTAGACAGTGGCAGGAATAGAATTCTCATGTGAGCCAACGTCTGCACGTCTCAAAGCCTTACAAATATTTAAGGAGAAGGAAAAAATTACTTGCTTAGAAACAAATGGAAAATTTTCCAAGTTTGGGATGATTCAAGTGTATCTGTTTTAGCGAAAGAAAAAAACAAGGGAAGAAAAAAAAAAAAGCAGCAGCCATTTCATGACAGTGTGAAGGAGCAGGAGGAAGCAAGGCTCTCATTCAGGTCACATATACACAGCTGTGGAAAACCTTCAAGACAATTCTTTAAGTTAGAGGTGCAATCTCCACTATCTCCTCTCTACAACCTCTTCTTCTCAGGAGCCAATACCCCTGCAGTCCTGCTGGACGTGCCCAGCTCCAGATCAGTCAGGCAACGCAACAGCACAGGTTACATCACCCAGGCTCCTAAAGCCCCTGCGATGTCATTGTGCTTTCCCATGACGACCCTATGCTCTCCCTAAGGCCACCTGGCAGCTGACACCACAACCTGTCTTGCTGCATTTCTGCCTGCCCTCACCACTCTCCACACTCTGTGACTGAGAGCAGCAGCAGCAGACAAGGTCATCCTCATCCCGTTGGACTGCTGCAGTTGAGACAGGTGAAGTACCGGGATTCGTCCCGGGGGAGGTTTCAGAGCTTCCTTGCCATAGCTTAGCATCAGTGATGAGCTCCATTGGCTGTGATGGGAGTTTCGTCACTAGTCTGGAAGCACTTTCTACAGCAGGAGAAAGGATGTCCGTCTGCTCTTCATGAAGAGCCAGAACCTGCGCGGTGGCAATCCTCCTCCTGTCTCCCCCACCCCCAGGAAAAGCAGCACACAGGGTGCACAGGACAAATGACCCACACAGGTCTCAGGCAAGCACAAGCCAATTTGCCGTTAGATGCTTGTCCTGATGCACTGGCAAGAAAAAACAGGAGAGAAAAACTGTAGGGGATGAAAAATGAGACATCTTTCCTTCCTGTCCCTCTTCACTCAAATGAGTTGGGGTTAGACAGCAAAGGTGCAAGGCAGCAGGCTTTTACCCACACAAATAATGCTCATGCACGTGAAGAGCTGTCTTCATTTCCAAGTGTTTACCAGACCATGTCTTTTTTTTCATTTCATGTGCAAATTTCTATTACTAGGTGAGAGAATTAGCAGTAAGAGGAGGAGGAGAATTAGTAACAGGAGGAGAAGGATGATGAGAAAAAGGCAGGGACAGGAGAAGGAGGAACAGGGAAAGGAAGGACAGGAATAGAAAGAGGATGAGGAGGACAAACAGGAGGAACAGGAAAAGATGGAAGAGGAGGAGGAGGAGGAGTACCAATAGGGGGTAGAATAGGAGGAAAATATAGAATAGGCAACCCAAAAAACTGTGGAAACCCAAAAGCGCCCCAGCCCTTCGCAGCTCCACCACTGGGGCAGGATGGGGCAGCACGCACATGTCGGCACCTCAGGGCCACCGGTGTGGCCCCATCCCTTCCCCTTGGACAGGAAATTCACATCCCAACAAAAACCATGCTAGCCATGGGAAGACGTGGGGGTGGGAGACTGTTGGGATAGGAAACCCAGGCTGAGAAACCATCACTGGGATGGAGAACCTTGGTGGGGATGGGAAATCATGGTGGGGATGGGAAACCATCGTGAGGATGGGAAATCAGCACTGAGGACAGGAAATCAGCAGGATGTGAAACCATTGAGATGGGAAGTTATTGTGGTATGAAAAATCAAACCCTTGCAAGGCTGGCTGAAGCAGGTGCTGACACAATGACCACCATGGGGACAGAGGCTGTTTGCCCCCAAGAA
>NW_009648642.1:1202838-1203884 GCF_000708025.1 Charadrius vociferus
GCCTGCTGGCTGCCCCCCGTCCCGTGGCTGCCGATGCCCTCTGAAGCTGCCCAGCTCCACCCCGTCACCTACCAGCTGGCACAGGGGGTGCCCGGGCCCATGGGGGTCCCAGGGCAGCTGGTGCAGCTCCCCCACGGGATGCAGCTCCCCAGCAGGGTGCAGCTCCCTTGAGGAGTTCAGCTCCCCCCTGGGGCACAGCTCCCCACTGGGGCTGCTCCCTGTCCCCCTGCCGATGGCTGGGGACAGCGGGTGGTGACGTGGATGCTGGTGCCCCACCAGCCCATGGGGCTAGGGCTGTGGGCCACGGTCCTGGGACAGGCCCTGTACCCCACGGACTCCTGCCCGCTGCACGTCCCTGCCCGCACCAGACCCCAGCAGCGCCACCACTGCTTGGCTCAGATTTCGGTGCAGAGTCCCCCTGTGCTCCACACCCTGCCTGGAAGCACCCAGAAGCTGTCAGAGGCCTCCAACAAGGACAGGGACACCACGGAGAACAGCAACCGCACCGCCAGCTCCCACCAGCCCTCCCTGGCTCCACCGACCGGCAGAAAGGGCAAAGCCCAGAGGTGAACTTTGAGGGGTGGCAGAGCCCACAGATGGGTAGCCAAGCTGAGGAAAGCTCATATCACCCCGGGCTTGGGTTGGCTTTGTTTGCTTTTTCAGCAGTGGCGACCACTCCAGCAGCCCCAGGGAAACCCCTGGATCTGCCCAAGCAGGGGCCAGTAGCCTTCGACGAGGCCTTTCCTGAGCAGGCAGAGGTCACCACCGTCAACCATATGCTCCCACCCCTTGACACCGCGGAAAATGAGAACACCACCTCCGATATCCCCAACAGCCCCATCTTGACCACGTTCCTCAAGGAGCTCCCCGACCTCTCCCAGTACGTGATGGAGGACGGCTGCCCCAAGGAGCAACCGGTGGTGGCGGGGCTGGGCGAAAACAAGGAGACTTTAGGGGACCCTTTAAAGGACAGTCATGTGGAGAGTTTCTGGAGGGGTCCCCTGAGGGGTCTTCAAGATAGTCCCCTGCTGAGCCCCCTGCGGATC
>NW_009648643.1:0-5456 GCF_000708025.1 Charadrius vociferus
GCTGATGAGTAACGTACCCAGCTTCAGTCCTTATCAGCATGAGCTGATGTCTCCTCACTGATTGTGGGAAGCATCTGTAGCGTCTGTTGGAGCAGGTCCAAAGGAAGGCCGCAAAAATGATGAGAGGGTTGGAACAGCTCTCCTATGAAGAAAGGCTGAGAGAGGCTTTGGGGAGACGTTCTTGCAGCTTTCCAACATATTGAAGGGGGCTCATAAGAAAGATGGAGAAAGAACGTTTTGCCAGGGCCTGTAATGACAGGGCAAGGGGCAATGGCTTTACACTGAAAGAGGATATATTTACGTTGGACATAAGGAAGACATTTTTGTGTGATGAGAGTGGTGAGACACTGGAAGAGGTTACCAGAGATGTGGAGGAAGCCCCATTTCTAGAAATGTTCAAAGTCAGGTGGGGCTAATCCCCACATTACAATTGAAAAAACTCCTCCAGTCTTTGACGCTCCTGCTGTCCTATGTGATCTCCTTAGGTGGCTGGGTTTCCTTCCTTCCACTTGTATACTTTTGCCAATTCAACTGGATATTCATGTAGTAAATAGAATATGAAATGGTGAAATATGAAATACAATATGAGTGGTGACCAAGAGACATTTCCAGTGATCAGAAGGGGTGAAAATTAAATGTAAAAAAATCCTCTCCCCCCTAGAATGGCAGCCAATTCCTGAGCAGAAATTCTCTGGGGACACCAATGAAGCAGTCAAGAGCTCTGCACCTGCCTTGTGCACTCTTGGGAAGTGCACCCAGTACCCTTGTCCTTGCTCATCTTCATCTTCTCCTGCATGCTTGGTATCAGAGCATATTGATCTCCTTCAGAAATACACAACTGTTTCACTGTCCCCATTTCTGTGCTGAACACTCTCAGCTCCCACACACTTAGCTCCAATTTCCAGCCTTGGAGCACTCAGCAGCGTGGGCGACTTTTCCCTGCTGGTGCCTCCAGGCCATGGCCCCTAGAGTGGGTGATGGAGGGAAAACATCATCCCAAAGGCTTTTCCCTGCATTATCACTCCTGCTATTCTGCAAGGAAATCATCTGCCAGAGCCCCACACGCACCACCCCACCGCAGCTCTGGCCATAGCAAGAGGAATGCCCTTCCTCAAGAGCTTATGGAGCTGATGACCCACCCGGACAACCTGCCTTCCTGGGCATTTGTTGGCTGACACAGAGTCCGGCAAGGCCTGACGGTCACTGTTGGCAGGGCAGCCCGGGATGTCTTCCTCAACTCAAGGGATGGTTGTGCAAGGGGGATCCAATGCAGGGTGTCAAAACCACCCATTTGTCTGTGAATGGAGAAGGGTCTCCTTCTGTCCTCACCCACTTCACCCATTCACCTTTGCAGCTTGAGGAGTGTCCAGAGAGGGAAGGAGAAGATCACGCCAGGCTTGAATGCAACAGAACTTTAATGAGGCAAAGGAAGGAAACAAAGTCACTCCAAGTTTGGGCCACCAGTTCATGGAGACCCAGGGGCAGCTGTGAGTCTGCGGTACTTGGCCATGGAAAGGTTCCTGCATCATGTCTGTCTGCCTGCCCCATAGAGGGAGAGGAGACAGACAGGGTCCATCAAGCTGGCCTTGGGGGAACCTTCTGCAAAGGGAAGCAAACAAGGGAAAGGGAAAGAAAAGCAAAGCCATTCAGCTCTACTGAAAACAACATTGAATAGATGCCCAGCACCATGTTCTGAGTTCCTCAGGGTGTCTCCTTGGGGCTTTCCCAGCATCTTTAGCAGGGAAGATATCTTCTGCCATAGTAACGGTTCGAAATGCCAGAGAGGTCACAGCAGCCAGAGTTGATGGGCACTCCATCACAGCTGAGGCTGCTGCCAACCCGAGCAGAGGTGGAGGATCCTACAACGGTGTTCTGTGGGAAAGAGCTGAGGATGGGTCCAGGCAGGGTCACCACCACGGGGGAGGGCTGGATGACAACAGTGGAGTTCTGGCACTGCCTGACACAGGGCTCATTGCAGCTGTTGGCCAGTGGGGTCGGGCCGCAGGGATGGCATGGCCGGCACTGGTCGTAGCAG
This sequence comes from Charadrius vociferus, assembly GCF_000708025.1. Lineage (NCBI taxonomy): Eukaryota > Metazoa > Chordata > Aves > Charadriiformes > Charadriidae > Charadrius > Charadrius vociferus. The sequence continues at coordinate 2,036 of NW_009648643.1, forward strand.
GACATGTCTTGAGGGTGGAGGTGCACCTGGGAGAGAGGATAGGGAGGCAGGAGAGCACAAGGGTGGGTGAGGAGCATCCTGGTTACCCCATCACAAAGGAGCCAAGGCCACTACTGAGTGCAGAGATGGAAGCTCAACTTGGAGCCGCACCGTCTTCACTGCACCACAAAGAGCACCGTCTGCCACATCCCAGCCTCTCTTGGAGCAGACCTTATCCCTGCTTCCCACTCCCATGACAAGAAGATACAAAGCCCAGGACAGGACCTCACTTTGGAAGAGGAGGAGAAGGGGCTTCACACTCACCTGGTTCCCAAGGAGAAGGAGGCAAGAGAAGTGGATGAGAGAGCAGGGACTTGTGCTGCCTTTTATACCTGTCCTTCATGACCTCTGGGCCACAGACAGCCTTTGCAGAGGTAACAATTTCCTGACAAGCTCATCTTGAATGCAAACCATCGCAGCTAATGATATGGGCTGTGCTTTGGTTTCCAACACTGCTGCCTTTTCATTTCCAGATTTGTGCCATGCCCATTCCCCAATGAAGGCTTCTTCTGAGCACAGGGATGAAAGGCCTCAGGATTTCTAGGGCAGGAAAGCAGCAGTGCAGGCAGAAGCATCAGTTTAATTGCTGGACAGGTCCAGAGCAGGCAGGTGACATCAGCCTTCCCTCCCTCCTCAACTCACCCTAATGGTCACTTCTTCTTGTTCCCACCCCAGGTGTGTGCTTTGTGCTGCTAGGTTTTGACCCCACCCTGCCTAACAGTGCTCTCAGGAAAACATTCTGGCGACTATGGACTTTTCCCCACTCTGTGCAGTATGTGAGTAAACAAACAATGGCATGGGATTGTCTGCGGCCTTTTGTTTCCCCAGAATGTTCCAGCCATGTAGCAGGTGTCCCCAGCTTTCCTCAGCAGAGTCCACAGTTGGTTGTGTTCCTATGTGTCTTTATGTCTTATGTGCACTTACGTGTAGCCGTGTTTGTGTGGACGCACGTAGGAGCACAAATTTGGATGACTTGATGCTGGTGTGCATTAGTGCATGCATGTATGTCTTTGTGTGTCCCTCATCAAGAAGGAATGTCCTTCTCATGGTGCGGAAACTCACATGAGCACCGAAGTGCAGCAGGTTCCCACTGCAGCTTAGTGGCAATGGCACCAGGCTGCTGCAGATGTGTCCACTGAAGAGGCCCTGAAACGCATCCCCTGTCTCCTGAGCCCTCCTTCTTCAGACTCTGCAGAGCTCATGCTCCACTACTGCCCATTTCAGGCCCCAACAGCAACACTTTCACTCCACTTTGCATCCTAAGTTGAATTCAGCGTAACACCATTGGGAGTGCCTCAGCATGGGTGGCGGTCCGCGCTCCCTGCCTCTCCAGGCCAGGACACAGCTGCTCTCCCCCGTGCCAGAGAGTTCAAAGGATGGGGGCTGCTTTCTGGGCAAGGGGAAGGCTGAGGAGGCCTGCCCACCTCGTGCTGGCCATGTCTCAGTCGATCTGCTTCCAATGCACTGTGGAGTGTGTCTGGTATGGGACACAGCCCTCCCTCATGCCCAAGCCAATGCCAAAGAGATACGTGCTCTTCACAGGCCTGGTGCTGTGCCCGGCAGGGGCCGAGACCTTCTCCCAAACAGCCACTGAATAACATGAACACAGAGTCTGATATCACTGCACTGTGAGTGGAGGAACCGGCTCTGTGGATTTCACAGGAACAGCCAAAGAACTGATGGCAGCTTTGTTGTTCATGCCCAGAACATTCCTGTCCCACACTGGGTTCTAAGACCGAGTGCCCAGCAGCTGCCCCTGGGAAGGAAGGGACATTGGATCCAAGGCCACACTCCCCCAGAGCCCACTGCTATCCCACAGGGGTGTCCAGGAGACACCCTCATTCTAACAAGGGCTATGCACAGTATAGAAAGTTCCTGAGCCCCTGTCCCTGCCTGAATGTTTGTCTGCCTGGACTCACACTCTTACAACACACAGACACCACTGATCCAGCGCCAATACAAGCCCTTCCTTTGAAACCACAACCACAAGTGCTTTCTTGCTGGTAACTTTGTAAATCAGCTCAGGTACACAATAACAAATTGAATCCTCCAGCATCACAACTACTTCTGCTGTGCTCCCACTGGGGTTGGAATGGCATCCTGGAGAGCTGGCAGTTCTACCTGAGCACCAACATGACAACGAGATACTGATTGTCACAGATACCTTCAAGTGTATCCCATGGTGGGTGGTGTTCAGTACATAGAGCTTGTTCAGCCTGGAGAAGAGAAGGCTCTGGGGAGATCTTATTGTGGCCTTCCAGTACCTAAAGGGTCCTTACAGGAGAGCTGGGGAAGGACTTTTTACTAGGGCATGCAGTGATAGGACGAGGGGAAATAGCTTTAAACTGGAAGAGGGCAGGTTTAGATTAAACATTAGGGAGAAATTTTTCACTTTGAGGGTGGTAAGGCACTGGAACAGGTGGCCCACAGAAGCTGTTGAGGCCTGGAGGTGTTTAAGGCCAGACTGGATGTGCCCTTGGGCAACCTGGTCTAGTGCGAGGTGTCCCTGCCCATGGCAGAGGTGTTGGAACTCAATGATCTTCAAGGTCCCTTCCAACCTAAACCATTCTATGATTCTATGATTCCCCAGAACCTCAGCCTGAGAGCCTTTGGTGATGAAGGGAAGTGCAGGAGACAGGAGGGAAGCTTGAGCTGGGCACTTGTGGAAAGACACATCTGAGACTCAAGTTCAGCCCTCAGGAATAAGCCACAAAGAAATCTGCGAAGTTGCCCTACAGGGCTGAAGGTCTGTGGTGAGAGCTGGAAAGAGGCCTGTGGGCATGGGGTCCTGTGCCCAGGCAGTCCCCAGGGAGGCCTGTGTGTCTGTAGGAGCTGAGACAGCTGTGACAGTCCATGTTGACAGGCCTGAGAGGCAGAGAGGAAAGGCTCAGCCCTCTTCCAAGTTGACCATGAGCCAGCAATGTGCCCTTGTGTGATTGGAGAGCAGAGGGCAGCCCACTGTCCTTCTGCCATGGCCTCCACTGAACAACAGGACCCTGAAGTGTTTCTCTTGACGTTCCTCCTCTATGGCCAGAGGTGAAGGGAAGGGAGTGTGCAACACTGGGGTTCAGGCACTTCAGTCTGTGCCTGATCCCCTCTCCATCCAGACAGTTCCAGGGATGGAGTGGACATAAGTGGGTGCAGGGGTACCTTCTCCATCTCCTGCAGAGCTGGCTGCAGGCCTGTGCAGAATGCTAGGTGGTTGATGGCAGGAGAAGTTCTCAAGGCATGCCTGTCTCTTTGCTGAACACTACTTAAACCAGGAGTCTGTTTTCTCTCTTGAGGGCCTTTTTGTGATAGAGGCTGGGGGACAGACCCAAAGAGACCTGCCTGGAGCAGGAGGGGGAGAGGTTTGCTCCACCCTCTGGGGTGTGGTTTTGAG
>NW_009648643.1:6207-7745 GCF_000708025.1 Charadrius vociferus
GCTTCTGTAGGGAGAGCAGGGGCTGCAGATGGGTACGGCAAATACTCTGGGAGTTGTCAGGAGTGATGGGTATGAAAGGAGGAATCAGACCTCACCTTAGATTTGCAGGTACTCAGCGTTCCTGAATGTGCTGCTACAATATATGAAGCCTGAAAGAGGGAAAGATGCCAGGGAACGGAGCAATGCGGCAAACGGCATCTTCTCTGCTAGATGTATTGGATACAATGCTACCCCTGTAGGATCGTCCTAAATGAGGACCTGCAGAAAGAAGTGTACAGGGACAAACAGCTCAGCATTTCAGAGGCTGCGAAAAGTGAGGTGGAAATTGGGGACAGTGAGCAAGATGATGAACTGATAGACAGAGAGGTGCACAGGCAAGCAAAGCTGAAAGCCCTTTCTGCCTTTACAGGTCATGCCCAAAAGGACTCTGTGCTCCAGTTCCCACCTGAAATGACCATCCAGGCAGGACACAATACCACTCTGCACTGCAATTTCTCCACCAGCTCTTCCAATCCTATCCTCTTCTGGTACCAGCAGCACCAGACCCAGTCCCCTCAGTTGCTGCTGCAGGTGAGCAAGTGGAATCCTCAGGTGGATTCAGGGAGGTTCTCCTCCGTACTGTCTGTGGAGTCCTCCCAGGTGTTTCTGCAAGTGTGGGATGCTGAGCTCCAGGACAGCGCTGCCTATTTCTGTGCACTGAGCCCACACTGGTGCCCACAGCATGCAGCAGTGCACACAAACCAGGGGGTGCTGTGAGGAGCGGTTCCCTCCCTGTCACTGCTTGATGTAGCTCTGAGCTCAGCCTGCCCAGCAGTGGCACCTGGGGCTGTGGTGAGGCTGGGCCTCTGCCTCCCCAGCTTGTGTACTCAAGGCAAGTAACCTACCACCTTGTCTTCTTCCCTTTCCCTGTGCCTCCACAGATAGCCACAGCTGGAGAACAAAGCTTGTGGCAGGAGGCACAGCTTTGGGATTTGCCATGTGGCCATAGTAGCCCAAGAAGGGAAGAGCCCTTCCTTGCCTCACATCTGGGTGTCAGTAAGTGAGTAAGACCCATCAGGCAGACACTGAATGAGATTCTTTGGTCAAACCCTTCCTGCACTCATTCTCTGCCTGGGAGTGGTCCTACTCTCTTTCATGTCTCTTCTTATTCTCAGGGAAAAGACCAGTGTTCGGCTGGAGGAATCCCTATGTCCCCAAGTCCATGCTGGTTTCCCTGTCCAACAACTAGCCATCATATCACAGTGATCTCATCTGCTCCCATGAGGAATAGGAATGATTGCTCACAAAGCATCACCCACTTCACCTGAGAAAGCCTAGGGTGTCTGGTTGTTGTCCTGCTTGCTGCTCCAGCATGGCCTGCCTCTCCCAAGTGACGTGGGTCTGCTCTGCCAGACCTGTTGCAGGCTATGCATGCCCCTAATGATCTCAGAGAGCTCTAGGCTGCGTTGATGGGGAATTGAGAGCAGCACTCAGTGTCCTGCACTCCACTGTATCTCGAATCCCTTGGACATTTCAGGTCCTGCTTTTGGTTGCTCTCC
>NW_009648643.1:8248-16046 GCF_000708025.1 Charadrius vociferus
TGTTTCCACAACAAAGCCCCAAATGGGTGGAAAAATGGACTGTTAAAGACTGCTGTTGGGTTATAGATGTGGAAATGCCCTGACAGGTCCAGTGTGAAGCATCTGAATTTGCATCTCTTTAATTAAAAATTGAAAGGTACATTCAGTTACTGGATAGAGGGAAGGAAGGGGAGTGTAAACTGTGTTGGCTTTCTTATGCTGGGAATAGTGGCTACAGGTAGAGATACCAGACATTGCCAAATACATACCCATTTCCTAAAGAAGTGAGCCAGCTGCTGGGACATCTCTAGGGGATTCAGGTGAATCCCTGGCAGATTGAAGCACTTGGCAAAACAGAATACAAAGCTGTGGGAGGACCACTGCTCATGTGTTCTGTTGGAGAATGTTTCTGGATGGGTTTTGATACCCTTTCCAAGCACTGGTCTTTAGAGCACTGTGAGACATCCTGAGTGTACCCAGGAGGGAACAGAGGGAGGTTGGGAGCATTAGAATCGAGGCTCAGCCCAGCCTAAGATGGTCATGATTGTTGTGAATGAGATGAGCTCAGTGGGGAACTGGTGGGTTCTTACGCCCTGTGATGCCCAGGTGAACTGAAACTTCATGGCAGGTTGAGGGTCTCCAGCTACAGGAGAGACTGTTGCAGGGAGGAAGGGAGGAACAGCACATACCTGCGCTCTTCAAGGAAATACTGCATTGCAATTTCAGCAAATGAGACTGAGGGAAGAGAAGCGTGGCACCAGAAGAGATTTTCTCACCTCTTCAGTTGGTCACAGGGCTTTCCAACTGAGATGGCAGCAGCACGGGGCAGCAGGCTGGCTTGACAGTCGTTACTCAAGGACTCGTGGTCTTGCATATAGTGCTTTCTTCCAAGTCTCAGCACAGGAAGCTTTTGCAAATACCTCCATTACCTCCACTGACGTCTGCTTCTCTGCACAGCTACTAGGGGTGAGACTCCCCTCTTTGTAGTTTTGCCATCGCAGAGTCGGGGGATGGATTTCTACTGACCACCTGGAAAAATATATCCTGAAGTACTTTTATCTCAGTTCCTCAGCTTACCCCCCTTCTTTGGACAGAGAAAAGGCACTTGGGAGAGAGACATGGCTCACCTTGCCTCCTAGACATGGCTGAAAGCCCTCTAGAAGTGCCAGGGTGTCTCTGAGGACTAAGGCAGGAGTCTAGTGAGCAGCTCAGATGGGTAAGTCGCTCACCTCAACTTGGGCAGAGGTATCCATGCATCAGTGATTGAAGGCAAAATTCTCTGAGTGGAATTCCCCCCAAGGTAGCTCTGCTGAGATAACAGCTGAACTGAGGGGTTTCCTCTATGTCCTCCCTGTGATATCAGTTATCGGGTAACTTACTTAAAATTAACCATGGCTTTTGCAGGCGAAGCTAGTTTGTAGACAGTAAACAATTGCTAAGGTAAAAGTCAAAAGATGAAAATCAAAGAAACTGTTCCTGTTTCTGGCACGCTTCCTGGAATATTAGGGCCCAGGTCAAAGACGTACAGACTTAATTAAGTTTTCTCATGTCTATGGCTAACTTGGCAAGGAAGGCAGTAGTTTAGATGTCCCCAGCTGAACTACCTTCATTATCATAGTAAAATACCCACCCATAGGTCAGGGAGAGCCTTGCCCAGGTGAGGACCCTTCCACTGAACAGGCGCAATACTGCGAGAAATGACTAAGCAGATACTATAATTATTTTCTAATTGCTAACCAATCCCTGCAACTGGGAGTGTATGATTATGTAATTCGAGTGTATAAAAGATACCATGGTGATGATTTTTTGGTGTGCTTGATTTGTGGAAAGAGAGCGAGCACCCAGCCTTGCGCAACTCTGAAGTAAATAACCAATGTCTCTCCTGAGTGTGTGAGAATTGGTCTGTTGCAGACTGGGTAATGAATTTTCAGACAACACCAGCAGACAAAGGAGGATTCTTGGTCAGTTCTCCAGGGGAGAATCCATCTCATCCTCAGGTGGGTATCTAAGACACATGGAGCTGAAGCACCATGTGAAGGATCCCTTTCCCTCCTTTCTTCCTCCTTAGGAATTTGCATACTCACGTGTCTAGGGAGCAGAGAAATCCCCCTTCATCTGGCTCTCTTTAGACATGCAAGGCATTGGAAGCCTATGTTAGAGCTCTTGGGCAGGCTTCATTCACCAGCTCAGCCAATGGAAATAATCCAAACGACATCTCTTCATGCACCATCCTCCAGACGAAGCCATGGTTCCCATGGCTGAGGGAGAGCAATGGAAAGAGGTTGCTTTATTGGAGGAGCTCTGGGTGCAGGGATGTCAGGAGAAGTGTGGCTTAACAGCTCTCACCTTGTGACTCACGTCAAGCTGTGCACAATGGCCTGATCTTGTTTTGTCTCCATCCACCTGGTAGGTCTTGACAACTTGTGCTCCCAATTTTCTTCCCCCCTCCCAGCCACCACTGTAGTACCACAAAGGGGGGCCTTGTGCGCACATAGACAGTGTAATGTCTTTCCAGGTTAGCTCCATATATGGAGAGCATACATCAGAGGGTCACCAGCTTCATTAGCATAACATCCCTACACCCACCTCCTTGATACACTGAAGCTCAACCTGCCCACACTGAGGAGACAGTTTTCTGTTTCCCCTCTGTGTGCCACTGGGAGTTTGACTTCTGGGGGAATCTCACAGGCTTGTCACAGATGGATAATGCTCTCTCTTCACACAGGCCAGTTAAAGAACATCAGCAGGGCAGGTCTCTTAAGTGTGGACAGCTGCTGATATGTAGGACATGTCGGCATAGTCATGTTCTAAGAGACTGGAAATCTTAACACAGGCCAGTTAAAGAACATCAGCAGGACAGTTCTCTAAAGTGTGGACAGCTGCTGATATGTAGGACATGTCGGCATAGTCATGTTCTAAGAGACTGGAAATGTTAAGTACTTGGTGCTGGGTATTAATGTGGTCTCGGAACCTCCAGGGTGGGAGATAACCAAAGGCAACAATGGACATCTGAATACACAGAGAGTCAGGGAAGGGATTCACCTACCTCATTTCCGAGCCCCTAACCACAGTTAAGGCCTAAGTCTTCAGTCTTCACTGAAGTGAAGATCCAAGTAAAGATCTAATCACAAAGTCAGACAATACAAGAACAGATAGAAATTGTTCTCCTGTGCCTTCAGAGCCAGTGTCTTCAGGTGAGCTACTCATCTTTGCTCCATTGATTATGAGCGGAGAGATATAGGCACTGTTGAGCCTCACTTCATCCTCTCTCATACATTCACATTCCAGGATTGCTACAAGACAATGCTGCTGCTGTTTCTTATCTCGTCAGCAAGGGAAACTTCACTCCTTCACAGAGAGTCCTCCCATATCCGACATACCTGCTGCCAGCCACTTTCACTCCTTCTGCATTTGGGCCTTCTTGCCCACCATGACAGGTCATTCCTTGGTCACAAGTTACCACTGTTGAGTAGTTACAATTTGAATTTCCCCTTCAGTGCACACACAAATTCACACACAGGAGCACAATCACACATGTGAGCTTACACACACCCAAAGAGCAACTCATACGTGTGCAATAATACGGAGGTGTGTGCACACACATTTTCAAAGGAGCCCGTGTCCATACCAACATGCACAGCCACCCCCATACCAACACGGACGCACAGATATTCACTCAGGCATGCTTACACATGTGCATGCTCCTGCATGAGTGCACTGGCATATGGATTTACTTGCATGCTCCTCTACACAGGTGTACACACACAAAAGCACACATCTATACACACCTGTGCCCACACAATTACATATATGCAGAGCACTCACACACATTCATGCTCTCCTGCATGAAGGCAGGTGCATGTGCTAAAAAAAAGACACGCACTCATGGACACAATTGCCCTTAGGCACATACAGAGAACATTTCTGCACACTCATGTTTGTGTGGGTATTACCACAGGCACACACATGTACATGTGAATACACACATGAACACATCCAGAGGAACATGTACGTGAGCATGATCATGCTCAGAACCAGGACTCCCAACACAAACTCTCAGCCCCTCTAGATGACTCTAGGCGGGTCCTTCAGAGGCTACAGGGAAGGAACGAATCAGTCACTGGCCAACCCCATCAGCTTTAGTGAGCTCAAGGGTTTGGCAGCGGTTCCAGCAGCTGCTGTCTCACTGTAAGACAGAGAGAAACCACAGCAGAGTTAAAGCTGTCATGGCCTTTCCAGACATTGAGCCTCTCCCCATGGCAAGTCTGTGTGAGAGAACAGAAAAACTAGAGAACATCCCCATTGCTGCAGCCCTCCAGAGAATTCCTGTATTACAAGGAAAAGAAAAACCTGCAGCATTAGAAGCTCCCGCCTGACCTTGTTGATCTCCTCAAGGGTCTGGGACCAGCCCCTGCCCTTGCAAAGGGAGCGGTGCCACAGTGACACACTCATGTGGCAGCAGAAGACTGTGTGTCTGGGACAAGCCAGCCTCCTCTCAGGCGACAGATACTGAGGCTGGAACACCAGAAGTGATGTAGTAGGGAACCTGCCTCTTGACTCACTTGAAGGAAAATACGCTCTCTTCACAAGGCAGAGAAAAATGAATTTCCAGAGCAGATGCTGCCTGTAGCGTCCTCCGTCCCCATGAGCTGGCTGACTTTATCTTGCAGCCAAGGTTCCAAACGGAAAATGCTTTTTGCACATAATAATACAAGAGTAAGGACAGTGTATTGGGTTTACCGGGCAAGACTGTGTTAGCGGAGGGGCTGCAGGGATGGCTTCTGTGAGGAGACACCAGAAGCTGCCCCCGTATGTCCGACAGAACCACTTTCTTTACAGGCCAAAGAGGGTTCTGCAATGGCAAATGTGTCTGCTGGACAACCCCAGCTTCTAACAATGGTTTACTAGTTGGAGAGGTGTCAGCATGGCCTGGGGCAGCCAGTCCTGCTCTGAGGCTACAGCCCTGGAGGAAGGGGACCACAAAACACGGGGGGCACAATCCTCCCCACTGCGAGCTGAGCAGTTGTGGAAGGAATAATTTCCCACACAGGATATTAAAAGTCTTTTCTGCTAACAGATCATGGGCTGTGATATATATCGGGGCACTCTCGGAGCCCAGCCCAAGCTGTAAGCGGTGGGCACCCTCCTGGCTGTATGGTTAGAAAGAGTTTTTGGGACAAGTCTTCTGCACCTCCCTCACCCTGATTCTGTTAACATTCATCACTATATTCCTCAGGTAATGGGGCAGATTTCCATGAATTAGGGTTTTCTTCTGCCCCCTTGTCCAGCAGAGTCAAAACCTGTTGCTTATTACCCTGGATCCCCAGTGTTACAAGCAGAACATGAGGGTTCATTCCCACCCATGCCCATCCCTGTCCCCACACTTAAGAGGAGACATCCCTTCCCTCTGCTTGTTTGCAGGGAAGGGGGGATGCCTCCCCATGTGCCCCCTGTCTACTACCCAGTCATTTGCTGCCCAAATCCCTTTGAGCTGCTGTGCCTGCATCTCACGTGGGGCCAGTGCTTCAGCTCCAAACATCCCCAAGACCACCTTAATCAACTTTTCCTTTCCTTTCCTTTGCTCTGCACTGTGTTTCTTGAAACAAGTTAATACTTCAGATGGCTGGGATATCCGGCTCATTCTTCCTCACTTTCCCACATCACCAGGAAAACCACCTAGGTCAAGTGTCTTGTGACTGCCTGCCATGACCGTGTGGGGCCAGCCGGGCACTCGGTCTATCTCTTCTTCACTAGCCTTTCTCTGCAAAGGCATTTCCCACTGGGACCTGCCGACTACACCAAATGGTTTGCACTGGGAGCTGCTGGTTTGCTTTGATTCCCATCAGAAAGGTACCCAGACTTTAACTCATGGCACAGCACTGCACACAGGTCCTGCTCATGAAAGGGTTACCCCATTTTGTGGTTGGTCAGTTTTAGATGATTTTCATAAACGAAAACAACTCTGTTCATCATTTCTGCTGTCAAACAGAAACAATGTTCACATGAGAACCTCAAACTGTACTTTTAGATACAGGCAAGGACACCCAGGGAGTGCAGTCACTGGCACCGAGCAGGAGCTGCCTAAAGCCTCATCACTTCCAATCAAGGGGCTGAGTTTGTCTTCTGGCCAAGGGATTTCTGCAACACAACACGGCTCTGAAGGCCAAGCTCTGCATGTAGCACAGCAGAGGCCAGTGCCTCCTCATGTTGCATGGATCACTAACTCCTTGATGTATGATGAAGTTTGGGTTAGGGTGATGGTGCCCTGCCAGTTGTTTCCTTCACGTGAACAAATACCAGCTCTTGAACCTGCTCAGAGCAGTTTTCACATCCTTGTTTCTTAGGGTGCAAATCAAGGGGTTGAGCAGGGGAGTAAGAATCACGGAACAACGTAAAGAAGAGGCACTGCTCTGCCTAGTGACCCTTCTGAGGGGACTCCCACTAAGGCAAAGACACGTGGGCCATAGAAACAGGCCATAGCAGTGACATGGGAAGCACGGGTAGAGACAGCTCAGTGCCTGCCTTGCGCACAGCAGAGCCCCAGCATGACTTCAACCACCATCAAAAAAGAACGTCCTGTGGCAACAATGCCCTTTCCCAGATCTCCTTGGTTGCACAGCCAAACTGGAGGTCATGCCAAGAGCCAGTAGAAGCACTCTGGCAGTCCTTTGGCCAAAGGATCTATTCTTCTGTCAGAATATCTGAAGGGAAGGGAAAAATGTCTTCTTCCCTACCTCCCCTACAAGAACAATCGGCAGATGGTATCATCATTGCAAAGAACATCAGTCATTCAGAGATATGAGCCCTAATTCCCTCTTGATAGAGGACATGGGTGTGGGGATTTCCATCCTTCCACTTGAACACTTTTGTCAAAACACCTGAATTTTCGTGCAGGAAATAGGATATGAGACTGTTGTAGCTGCCAAGAGACATTTCCACTGTCAGAATCAGCAGTGGTGAGATTTACATGTAAAAAATCCTCTACCACCAGCATGGCAGTCAGCTCCTGAGCACAGATTCTCAGGGGAGACCAACGAAGCAGTCAAGAGCTCTGCACCCATATGCAGCTCGCTTGCCAAGTACACCCAGTGCCCTCATCCTTCCTGATCTTCACATTCTCCTGCATGGTGTGTATCAGAGAAATTTGGTCTCCCTCAGAAATATGCCATTTCACTGTCCCCATTTCTGTGCTGACTGCCCTCAGCTTCCACATGCTTTGCTCCATCTTCCAACCTTGGAGCATTCAGCAGCATGGGTGACTTTTCCTGGCTATTCCAACCCATGCATGCTGGCCATGACCCCTCGATTGGGTGCTGGAGGAGGGAGGAAGGTGCAGTGGTAGCTAGGGGCCATCCCTTATGGGCTGTTCTCTGCTTTCCACTCTTGCCATTCTGCACAGCAAATCACCATTCAGAGCCCCACACCCACCACAGCAGCTCTGGCCATAACAACAGGAATGCTCTTCCTCTAGACCTCATGAGGCTGATGACTGCTCAGGGCCTCCTGCCTTTCTGGGTATTTGTGGGCAGAGACACATCAGGGAAAGGCCTGGTGGTCACTAGCAGCAGAGCAACCTGGGATATCTTCCTCAGCTCCAAGGGATGGTGCTCAAAAGAGCAGCCCCTGCAGGCTGTCCCAGCCTCCCACTCCTCTGTGAATGGAGAAAGGTCTCCTTGTGCCCTCAGCCCCTTCCACCCCAGAGCAACCCCTTTCTCCTTTGGCAGCCTGGGCAGTGTCCACAGAGGGAAGGAGCACACGGAGGCCAGGCTTGAATGCAGCAGAACTTTAATGAGTCAAAAGAGGGAAACAAAGTCACTCC
>NW_009648643.1:16530-16851 GCF_000708025.1 Charadrius vociferus
GTGGAGTTCTGGCACTGCCTGACACAGGGCTCATTGCAGCTGTTGGCCAAGGGGGTGGGGCCACAGGGACGGCATGGCAGGCACTGGTTGTAGCAGGACATGTCTCTGGGCTGGAGGTGCACCTGGGAGAGGAGCAGGGAGGAAGCAGAGCACAAGGGTGGGTGAGGAGCAGCCTGGTCAACTTGTCACAAAGGCAACAAGGTCGCTACTGAGTGGGGAGCTGGAAGGTCAGCCAGGAGACATACAGTCTTAATCACCCTATAAAGTGCAGCCTGGTCTGCAGAATGTGTCTTGTAGTGCATAAATCAAAAGCCCCCACTG
>NW_009648644.1:0-10718 GCF_000708025.1 Charadrius vociferus
TTTCTGTAAAGCGTTTTAGTTTGTTTACGCCTCAGTTCTCACCGTAAAAAACAGCAAAATGGGTTTCCCTGACAAAATGTTTAGGATCTACTGTCAACAGATGGAACAGAAGAGCTGAGAGTTGCTCTTCTTTGTTGGTGAAGAACGAAGAATAACTCTTAATCCTAAATTATAATATAAATCATGCTGGTAGCCAAGAGTTTTTTTTTTTTTTTATATTCATTCATCGACACCTAAAAAGGAAGCTTTATTGCAATGCTTAGTATTCAGGGAAAAGGATGGATACGACACTCTGCTTTGCCTTCTCGAGTCTCACTGATATCTCAGTCGCGGATGCCAAGGAGATCAAACCAGCTAAGTGACCTCGGCTTACAGATGTGCCTCAGTTCTCACCGTAAAAAATAGCAAAATGGATTTCCCTGACAAAATGTATAGGATCTACTGTCAACAGATGAAACAGAAGAGCTGAGGGTTGCTCTTCTTTGTTGGTGAAGAACGAAGAATAACTCTTAATCCTAAATTATAATATAAATCATGCTGGTAGCCAAGAGTATTTTTTTTTCTTTATATTCATTCATCGACACCTAAAAAGGAAGCTTTATTGCAATGCTTAGTATTCAGGGAAAAGGATGGATACGACACTCTGCTTTGCCTTCTCGAGTCTCACTGATATCTCAGTCGCGGATGCCAAGGAGATCAAACCAGCTAAGTGACCTCGGCTTACAGATGCACATTTGCTTGGATGAAAGACTTATTCTTTGCGAAGGAAAACACAACCTCTCCTTGCGGTGCAGCTTTCATTGTTACTTTTCGTGTACGAGTGCCTGAAGAACCGTTGCCCACACGCACAAGTTCACCCTCGTGGTACATTAATGGCGTTTCCTCTGATATCAGAAAGCATCTCGAGTCACGGATATTCATTTTTTTATTCATTTGTCCATATGTCTTACACTTAATTTTCTGCTACGCTACTTTACTTTTCCTGAGTTGAGCTGCATTTGTAACATCAATAACAAATGTCTGTGATATGCAGAGGGATTTTTTTGGTGGTTTCGCATCCCTGCCGACACAGAGTGCACTGAGCTTGCACTGCACCACGGGAGTTGTAAAGGTTCACATCTCCACAGGAGGCAAGACCTATTTCTAAGCATGTTCAAATTACAGTCTTTGCTTAAAAAAAAAAAAAAAAAAAAGAAAAGCCCTGCACACTTTGTTATAATGCACACAGGACATAGCTCTGGAGATAAATCGGCAAGCAGGCATAATATATCATGAGATGACATCTTAAAAACAACTGTAAATATGGATTTGCTGTTCATCTCCTGAACGACATTCGAATAAAAGCACTTAACAGATTCTCATTATAAATTCTCTTTGCTCCGTTAAACACTTTCCCTAGTGTTTTAGAAGTGAAATGTGTCCAGAATCAACCTGAGTACCTATAAATATATAGGCACCCCAGAATAGTGAGAGACATTGTTGTCATCCAGCTGCAGCAACCTGTTTTGATGCCATGACCTTCTCTGGTTCACCGTAGGGTCATGTTCTCCCTGCATTGCATGGTGCGCTCTCCCAAGGCCACCATGGCTCCAGGGTGGGTCTATGTTGACTCCTCGGGATGATTCGCTGAGAGATGTCTTGCCGAGGACACAACCTGTGAGAAGAGAAGGAGGTCCAGTTGCTGGAGGACGCTGCTGGAGCTCACACCGCAGCAGAATAAGGCAAAGCCCCAGGTATTGCCACCTAATCAAATGTTTAGAAGATGACTGGAGTCCTAATTGATCAACCAAAGAGCAAGAACATGTGCTCAACAGTGGTGAGAGATTCAACGGTGAGATTGGATTAAAAATTACCGGTTAGGTGGTGTTTGTTTGAAATGTAGATGTGTAGGACCCCCCTCTGTCCTTCATCCCTCACATCTCTGTGAAGCAGAGGGGCAGAACCGAAAAAATTTTCCATAAAATATAGGAAAGAATTTAAGCGTGTCGATGTATTAACATATCTTTATTATTTGTGCTGCAGTAGTGCCCAGAGGTTCGAGATGAGATCAGGGTTTCGTTGTCTAGTTAACATGGAAACATATGGTTAGACTCTACTTCAAAGAGCTTATAGGCAAAAGACTAAAGGAAATATAAAAGGAAATTAAAAAAAAAGTAGTTAATACTATAGGGACTGAAGATACACAAAAAACCCAGTGACTTGTGCGTTGTTTCTTGAGAAAAAAAAAAAGTAGTTAATACCATAGGGACTGAAGATACACAAAAAAAAACAGTGACTTGTGCGTTGTTTCTTGAGAAGTTTGTGGCATACCGCAAATAAGAAGCCAAGTTTCCACTGTTCTCTATATTCGCTCTCAAAACAAATGTGTTTGGCTAAAGAGAGCTTTAGCGCTCAGGTGGGAATTTTTCCAGGCCAAAAGTTTCAGATTTTGATGCCTCAATCAGCCACATACATTACTCTTCCGGATCCTAAACACAAGGGATTGATTTTCAGGAGATATTAGTACTCCTGATGCTTAAACCCATGTTATTTACCCGCCTTTGTTTAAACGTTGGATGAAACCTTTTGGCGTGGAAAAAAACATGCTGAATTTCCCAAACTTCTATTTTGCGCTTTCCATTCACAAAGAAGCTGTTAGGCCCGTCCTCTATAACGATGGAAGATGCACACTTGAATTTTTCAGCTTTGGTAAGTTTAACTTAATTGAACCAAGTTCTTCTCTGTTATTACAAATTGTTCAGTTTACCAGAAGATGTGAATATATGCTAATTGTGTTGTGTTAGAGAAAGGATAATTCACTGGTAGGTCTCTTCTTTTATTGAAAGCAATACATAAGCCCTTTATTACCCATTTTAGCCCTTCTGATAGTGATTCTTTCCAAATTACCTGCTGCATTCTAGGAAATAATATCACAGAAGTGATCTCCTCATCCACCCCTGAAATGCAGCTATCACCGATGTGCAAAGAATAGAAGGAATAAAATAGAAGGAATAAAATAAAACTGCTTTTCTCTAGCTGACAACATAGGAGAAACTCATTTGGAGAATTTCACCATGTTAGTCTATTCTAGTGGGATATTTATTGTTAAATTTGCTCGTATGGTTAAAAGGTTATTTACTTTTTTTTTTAAATGGGGGTTTCATTTCCCTACCTTGTGCTAAAAAAAAACCCTACATTGTGCTAAAATCTGCTTCTAAGCTTTGCTCTCCAGGGCACGCGTATGTTGTCTGAGAGGTGGAATACATTAATTATTGTTTCTTTTAATGGAGTTCAATCTGCTGGTCATTAGGTACCCGGTGGATATTTGTAAAATGCGCTTCCCTCCAAGTTGTCGCACACAGTAGGATCTCCCGCAGGAACTCCACCTCCTTTGGGCTTGTTCGTTGCAGCACTGCTAATTGAAAACTGTATTGCAAAGTGTGATTTGGGCTCCTTGATGCATAGAGGGTGGTTTCCATGATCCTGGGAGCGTTCCTCAGCCCCGGCAGTCGGGAGCACCACAGCCCTACCTGTAACCCTCCAGTTCAGGCGGAGGTTACGGGAGAAGGAGGCTGCATCTGACGGCGATGTTGGAAGCGCTTTTCTCTCCTGATTTCTCAGAATTCAATAACCCTTGTCTGCAGAGTTTATACTTTAATTTGACGTTTGTCCTGTTGATAAATTACATTTTCCTGGCAATAGACTAATGTTACCGGGTCTACGAACTGGTCCCGGTACTATTGATTGCCAGGTGTAATGTTTTCACAAACCCAGACAGGAGTAAATGAGGTGGTTCTCTGCTTGCTTTTTGAGATAATTGGGAGTGACGGCTTTTCTGCCCTTTCAAGGGTCATTTGGCATCAGTGGCACTGGCAGGACACGGAGGGCACAGGCATGCTTCTCTTCAAGAACTTTTCTCTTTTAAAAGGGCTTTTCCTGCAGCAGCTTCTATGCTTACAGCAAAATCTGGCATTTGTGTTTCCGATTTGATTGCTAATTATGGGTAGTCAGTTTGGGTTTGATGCAACAAAGAGGGAAAGCAACAGAGGGGACAGAAGGGTCCTATGTCAGCAGATGGCTTAGAAGTGCCTCCTCAGCTCGGCGTCAAACCAGGTTCCTGCTCTCATCGTGTTTGATGTGAGCAGGTATTAATTATCACTTAGGTCGGAAGGGGTATCTCCAGGTCTTTGTTCAAGCAGGGCCAGCTTTGACGGTAGCTCTGGGTCGCACCAGCGTCACTGGCAGCTGATTTGGAGCACCTTCAAGGATGGGTGTTCCACGGCCTCTCTGGGCCACCGCCTCAGCACTTGACAACCCTCATATTTCTTTTTTTTTTCCTAATAACTAGTCGGAATTTCTCTTGCTGTAATTTCCACCCTGTCCTTTTACTGCAGGATATGGTCCAACCCCGTCTGTTTTGACAAGACCTCTTTGTTTCCACTTTGTCTACTGGGAGGCCGTAGGTCCTCATGATGGATACCTTCCTACTGTCTCTGCCATCCCAAGGGTAGGCTCCTGTAGCCTACAGTTAAAAACACCTTAGTAATGGGGGAAAAAAAAGGGCAAAAGGTGGGATTTCCTCCTTGGCAAGCTCTGGCAGCTTGAGCACGTTATTATACTGTACTCATAGATAAGACACTGATGCTCCAGTTGAGTAAAAGGCATCAGATCTCAACGAGTTGCTACTTCACGCTTGGTTGGGATCAGGAAAGGCACTGACAAAGGCATTGGGGGAAGATTATTGAATGCATAACTTATCCTTATTGCTGTTTTATTTGCTTCATGGCATTAGAAGAAATTCAGATGTTTTTAAGTGGAAGACTAGCTCTGAGTAGTAGGATGGGGTGAGCAACGTTTTCTGGAGACCCCATCTTAGCACCGGCTCTCCCAGGGTACCACTGTGTAGCTCTGCAGGTCCCTCATGTCGGGTAATTGCTAAAGTGGGAAATGAGAAGAGGACTTGAGAATGAATTTTTGTTTGAGAGAGAAAGGAGCTGATCTGGAAAATCAGTTGAGTGGTCTTACCCTCTTTCCAACATCGTAGCTTAACGTGAGGAGCTTTCCTTGGATTGTAGTTCACGTCTAGTTGTCAAGCCTTTATTTTATATGTAGAACTTAAAGATAAAATTAAATTATACATGAAAACTCAGCGTTTGTCAAAAGACTCCATCCATGTAATGCCTGTAGAGATGTCACAATTTTTCCCTCTTAAAGAAGAAAACAATTGGGGTATCTTGAAGAAGTTGCTATTTGTTGATTATTTTCTTTCCGGTAACAACTTCTGTCAGTAGAAGAAATTGATTTTGTTCATACTTAGTTTGAACTTCTTGTACTTTTACTTTTTTGTTTTTTTTTTAAGTTGAACTGCAGAACACAACTTTATTTCCAGAGCATGTTCCACACCAACACTGATGTGGGGATTCTTGGCTCATGCTCTAATTACAGCTGAATTCTTTGCTCAGCTTCTTCAAAGGCGAGAAGAGATTTCTTCTGCCAGAAAAAAAGCGTGTAATTCTCTCCTTCTCCTGCTCCAGAATAGCAAATACAAGTGGTAACATCATTGTTACAGAGCTGTGTTCCTCACTGCGATGTATAGGAGTCGGTGGAGAAAAAAATCAGAGTTTACCTCTGAATTCTTGCGACTGCACCGTCATCTCTAAAGCCCCCCGTTTCTTTGTTTCTTTTTATTGTTTCTGGCTGGAGCGCTAATGACCCATTAATAGGTTTACACTAAAAAACTTTCTTCGTTTTAACTCCCACTCCAGCCAGTGGCATTTAAGCAAAAAAAAAAAAAAAAAAAAAAGCAGCAATATTAGGTACCCCATAAGTATTATTAATATACAGTGCAGTTCAAAAAGCAACTGCCTGCCACACGATGATATTAATGCTTTTTCACTTTTTCATTGTGTTGGACTAAACCGACCTCTGCTACTGTTGTACCATGGCAAATTGCCTTTTTTCCCTCTTATCTAAGAGGAGGCCCAAGCAATTATTTATTGCTCCAGTTAGCAGCAGCTCAAATTAACCACCTGAATTTTTCATGTTTTTAACAGAAAGCTGCAGGTCACATCCTCATCCCAATCTTAGCTCATTTTTGCAAGAATAACCTTACCCAACCTAGTTATAAACATAAATCGTATGTCGGTCTGTCCAATTTATAAAATTTGATGGACTGTATATTGTGCTATATGGGCTGTTGTAATGACGTATGTGCTATATTGTCTCCATTTTTAAATTTTCCATGAACTTATCACATTTTTCCACCTAATTTATCAATTTCCATGATCAAATTAATAGTAAATCACTCATTTTGCTTATGCGTTATTGGGAATTCACAATGTATTTTGATGAGACGTGACAGTTCTATGGGGCTTGGGGGTGGTTGACAGTAATTTCTAGAATCCGGTTTCTTGAGTAATTTAAACACTTAAAAAATCAGTGTTCAGGGTGACGTTCTTTTCTGATTAACGTCTTGTTATTTAAAATTTAAGCCAAGTGAAGTCCAGACTTCCATAATCGGAGGAGGTATGTGCTGATCCTTAGAGGCTGATTCATCTTCTCTTTCTTAAATACCAACCTTAGCATGGCATGAATTGTCCTTCAGGGGGGCTTGTCTCCTCGGTCATGATAGGAACAGCCTTTTTAAACTAAACCACATGCCTAATTTAGGGAAAGCTGGAAAGCAATAGGATGGATACGCTGTCGGTCTCTAGATGTCCTCTTCAGTATAGTCACTGAGTTCACTGCTGGTAACGGCAAATAACTGGTACATCTCCTAAAACTTCATATTTTGGGATTCTTCCCTGATCTACCCTAGTGAATGGTCTGTATTAACCCCTTGCATCACTCTGCCACGCGTCTTTCAAAACTCCTAAATAAGCACAACGAGTGGGACACGGGTCGAAGGAAGAGATGGAGTCAGTCTAGAATGTGCTTATGAATTTTTTTCTTCTGCAGAATGTGGTGTTATTAAACTCTCGGCGAAATAATGACTTTGTGTCTCGATAAATAAATCTTCATGTGGAATCTGGAGAGTTACAACACTTAGTTAAATTAGAAATTAAAAGTAGTATGCTAATGCATGGTGGAAATAATATGAAAATATATACTACATCTCTGTGAATACAAAATAATTTCCTTGTGATTTAAATAATTTCAGCGAGTACCAACTGAATTAATAACCGTACAATACTTAGCGCAGGGAGTTATTAATGCGCCAGTCATTCATTTGGCAATTTTTAAAGTTTGGCTCTGTTGCAATAGAAGCACAGAAGTCACCTGAATATTAAACAAATATGTCACTGTTTCTTCTGGACGTAAAATTAAGTACGAAATAGGTGGGTGGAAAGGATATTAGTAACAATATGCAATAAGTGCTTAAAGATTATTTACTCATTTCGGATTCACTGTAATAGTATTCATCACACTGAGCTGATTTGGTGTTAATGTAGATGAAATATGTAATTCGGCAGCAGGTCCTTTGCAGTGTCACGTTAATAAATGCCTCTGCACATAAAAACATTTATTTTTCAGTAAAGAACTTTGAGGAGGCCATTCCCATCTTTGGCAGGTGTATGAGCGCCTGATGTATTCAGCTGCAATTTTCTGCTGTACAAATAGAAATAACAGCTATAGAAAAAAAAAAAAAAGAAACAAACTGGGGATGAAGCAATTCACATGGAAAAAAATCAGGAAAATGGACTGCCTTGTTTTTCGCAGGAAACGGGAGCAAAAAGCAAAGTGGAACTGACCCGCTCACTTCACTTTGTTTATATTTAGGAATATATTTAGAGTGGTCCAGTGGTAAACTAGGACACGCAAACCAGCACAGCGCGGTAGAATTTAATTCCCGTGTGTTATGTGTTGTCTGCCGCATCCTTGGTATTTATAACGTGGCATCAGGAATTCTTAGTGAGATAAAAGGTGGTAAAATGGCTGTTACCGATGTAATTCTGACATCAAGAAATGAGGGAGGGAGGCTTTTTGCTCAGCATCCACAAAGCGATTAACGGGGTGCGTGAACCCTTCGGGGTCAGGTTCCGGAGCGGGAATTCCACCCAAGCGGCGCTGAAGAGCCGGACACCTGCGGCTCACTGCTCTGGATTTCAGGATCCCATGGCTGGTGACCTTCAACCGTCTCTTCCCATGTGGGCCCTGGGCCAACAGCGCATCCGCCCCAGCTCCATCCGGCAGGAAGGCGTTGGTGCCCCGCAGCATCCCTCCTCGCGCGGTAAGCAGGGCACGTAGACCCACGTCCGAGGCTTCCTCTGCTGGGAGCCATGGGCCAGGAGGTCTGGCTGATGCTCAAAGTTGGTTCCAGCACTTTTATTCAGAATAAACTGCAGGTGATTTTAAAGAACTCGCTGTTGATGAAGGTAGCACCGGGACAGTGCGATAAATAAAGCCTTTGGGAAGGAAACGAATACGATGGGAAGCAGTTGTGCTCATCACTGACGTTGCACAGGCGTTTGCTGAACTTCATTCTCTTTTTTTCTTGTTTTTCAGGGAAGCGCTGGTCCATTCTGCGCCCCAGAGCTGACTTTTAACCACATGTGCTTTGTTTTGCCTTCTTTTTCTCCTGCAGAGCCGAGTTCCCATTACGTGATTTCCTTGAAGGCCTTTAACAACGCGGGCGAAGGGGTGCCTCTGTACGAAAGCGCGACCACCAGGTCGATGACAGGTGAGTTGCAAACGCTCTCCGCGATCTGCTCCCCGTCGGTCAACGTTCGCCTTTCCAAAGGTGCGCATTAGGCAAAGCATTTTGGTCAAGGCAATGGAAGAAAAGAGCTCTGCAACCTCCGGGGTCCTGCTAGAATAAATCAGCATCGTTTTCCACTTTATTGTAACTACACAGATAGAATGAATTGTTTACCCTTTCCTGAAATTGGCTGTATAAATGGAATGGGATGCTCACAAGTGCTTGCTCTTTGGCAGGGGTTGGCTTGGGAGAAGCATGACTCCCAAACAATTTTAAATATTTAAAGATCGGGGCAGAATCGTGGTGAATAACTTCGCTGCATTAAGCCCGGAGGAATTTTTTTTTTTTTTTACCCTTCATTTTTAAAGCAGTTGAAATGAAAATGAATTAGTTAAAAACCACACTGTCATCACACACGTTTACAGAAGCGTGTAGAGGGGTTGGAAAAGGTGAAGGAGTATACCGATAAGATTTTCCTGGCAGGATAAGGCTCGCAGGAGGGATTACCCAGCGGTAACGGAGCAGGCTGCTTTTAGACAGCTGTTTTTCACAGATGCATTGTTATAAAACCAGAATTATTCTTGGGTAGCACTGTCTTCCAGAGCGCCTTGTGGTTTTCCTGCAATCACCGTTGTGTGGGTGGGACGGAAAAAGGGGTTAAAAGAACAGAACTAAATTTAAAAAAAAGCCAAAAAAAAATGTGTTTTTCCTCTGGAGTGACACCATCCTTTGGTGAAGGGTTTTTTTCTCGCGTTTCACCCATGGTGTTCAGAGCTGCCTGGAAGGGGAGCTGTGTCACTGAGAGCAAAACCGATCACTGACGCTGGCTTGGGTGGACCACGAGGAATAAATCAACCAAATGGCGCTTCCGTGGCTCTACGAGGAAAAACTGCTTTTATCCATATGGTTTTGTGAAGTATTCCCATAAGAAATCTTGGAAAGTCAGAAGGAGAAAGAAAAAAAAAGAGAGATTAATTACACAATCAAGGGCGACCGTAACAAGCTATATTAGATATAATAAGTGTCAGGGAACTTCTGGCTCAAAATTATTAATCTTTCTTCTGGTCTGGAGTCTATAGAGGTCATTCTGGCTGAGTGTGTCTAGTAAAATCGTTTTCCAGTGAGTTTGCCTCGGGATCCACATATACTTTTATTTTTAAGCTTTTTTGTTCCCTGTCAATGCCTTTTAAAAAACCTGTCTGGCCTGTGGGATTCGGTTTTGTGTCTGCATATAACTTCTCATAAAGAAAACGATATCCAGGTGTGAAAAAGGTAATTCAGGCTTGGGCTCCGCTTTGGTGAACTCATGATCATCTGCGAGAAGTCCACCTCGGTGCTCCTCTCTAATCGCTGAGAGGCATCCGTGCCCGGAGCTTCCCACCACCCACGGGATGCAGCCTCTGAAAGGAGGCGGTGGTCTGGGTCGTTCCTGGAGGAGCACCTCAAAAAAGGCTTTTAGCAAAGCAGGAAAGTGCGTGAACTGTGTCCCCCAAGCCATGGCTGAGCTGACGCACCCTGGGCACCAAAAAAAACCTCAAAACTGCATCTTTGTGTGTCTCTTTGGCATATGCATAGACATACTTTGGCGTCTGCTTGTGTGTATACGGTCTGCGAACTGAAGTTACGTAACGTGCAATATTCACAAAACAACTCCAAAGACAGCGAGAAACTGTTTTCCGTCAAGAGATTGCAATTTCCAAGTGACAGATGTCCACATGTAAATAATAGCAAATGAGGCTGTGTTGAGAAATGTGAGTTTTTAGGGACCTATTTTCAGCCCCCACTGGATTATAGACATTTCCCTCTTCCTTGGGTCAGCGGTGATGTGTTTCAGAAACCAAATTCTCTTGATTGATCGAGTTTGACCATTTGTTTTGCTAAACCCAGCCTTTTTCTATAATCTCCTCTACGGCTGGACTCCAGTTTTCAGTGCGGGAAAGAAAGGAGGAAAGTAGTGCAGAATATGTTAAAGTAGAAACTCAGCTCCAGGCACATTAATGGCCATCATTACTTTGTAAAAAAAAAAAAAAAAAAAAAAAAA
>NW_009648644.1:10739-33147 GCF_000708025.1 Charadrius vociferus
AAAAAAAAAACAACCAATCAAAAAACCCAACGTGAGCAGGCTCAACTTCCAAAGTTTACAGCCAATTCTTTTGGAAAACTTCAGTTCAGGAAAAGAAACGGCGAAGTTTCAACTTGCAGAAGGTTCGATTCACCGGGATGGGGTAAAAAAGAGATTCAACTGCCCGTCCCTCCCCGTCCGCATCGCGTGTTGGGGTGTTGGATCACTACAACAACCACCGGGTTGCTTCCTTTCCTTCAACGCTGATATTCGGACTTCTTACAAAGTGGCTTTTGATGAAGGAAGTCAACAGAAGCAGCAGGTGGAACCTCGTGGCTCATCATCCATTTCAAACGTCTTTGTCTCCTCTGTTTTCCCTTCTGAAGGCTGTGACCTCCCAAAGTTCTGAATAATGAATTACAAACCCATAAACCAGGAGTGATCAAAGAGTGTCAGGAGCTGGAATCGGACGTGGAGCAGACAACCTGTAGCAGCTGTCAGCGAGGAAATATTAGAGTCATTTGTGCTTTGATTAATTAATTAGCACGTTATTTTAGAGGGGGGAAAGAGCCCCAAACAACCTTTGGCTGTGCTTTACCCACGGCATTTTGAAATTGTATGTAGAAAAATCACAGCTGGTAACTAATGAGTCAGTAAGTATAGTTTTAGAAGACAGGTCAGAATCATAGAATGGTTTAGGTTGGAAAGGACCTTGAAGATCATCGAGTTCCAGCCCCCCTGCCATGGGCAGGGACTCCTCCCACTAGACCAGGTTGCCCAAGGCCACGTCCAGCCTGGCCTTGAAAACCTTCAGGGATGGGGCCTCAACACCTCCAGAAGTTGACTGAGTGCTTCAATGAGGACAGAGGTGTTTAAACTGAGTAGAAACGGTCTCTGGTTCCCGCGTGAGCGCCATCACCATGTGGCCCCAAAGGGAAGAGACAGCAGCTATCTCCATAATCAAGCCAGCCAGAATCTACCTACGGTGCTCAGCGTCTCGCTCCCCAAAGACCCCCCCCCGGATACAGACACACGGGAGACGAATCGGGCTTATTCCTCGAGGAAGAAGCCCGCTTGATGATAATCCGCGTTTCCACACCTGGATGTGCACATTTATCACTCTGGCGGTGTTAAACCCACAATTGCACGTTCTTCACTTCAGCAGTGAAATTGTTACGTTCTGTTTTGCCCAACAAACGTTTAAGCAGACGCAGAATATGTTCCTTTCAAGAGTGTAAAACAACAAAAGAGGCTGCCGAGAGAGGAAGGCATGGGTAACTCCTACACACGGGAGAGTATGTCATGTCTATAAATCAGGTTGGCAAATGACACACTCTCCACTTCAGAGGTGTTTCCAGTAATGTGTCATTTAAGTGATTCGATTGTTTTAAGGAAATGTAAATCGTTTTAAGGAGAGACTGTGCATGACTTCATCTCGTGTGAAGAAAGCACAGCATACCTGGAGGGGTTTAAATAAGTCATGAAAAATAAGTCTGAGCGCTGGTTGGTTTTGTTGTAGTGATGTAACTGAAATGTTGCTGGTGCGTTCTCATTTTGCATTAATGCCTTTCTTTCTGTTCTCCTCATGTTCCTCCTCCTCATTAATGCCATGCATTTAACCCATTGTGACGTGTGCCCCTTGGTGGCTGTTTGCTTGGTTTTTTTGGTTTGTTTTGTTTCGTTTTTCTGTTTTAACTTACCTGTTCGTTTCTTTTGGAATGCTCATTTGGTGATGTATGGACCCAGACCCCATTGATCCATTAGAAGTTGATTTTTATCCTTTGCTTGACGATTTCCCTACCTCAGTCCCAGATATCTCCACCCCCATGCTCCCACCAGTAGGTGTCCAGGCTGTTACACTTACGCATGATGCAGTGAGGGTCATCTGGGCAGACAACTCTGTCCCAAAGAACCAAAAGACTACGGAGGTTCGCTTCTACACGGTCCGATGGAGAACGAGCTATTCGACAAGTGCTAAGTACAAGGTGAAATTTTAACGCGTTATGAATTTCTGAGCTATTTCCTCTCTTCATATTTTCTCTGCAAAGCCTCTGAATTGGCTTTTATGAACTTCCCTCCACCAAAAATTCCCATTTCAATCCAAAGGAGACTTGCCTGAGTAACAACTGCTTCCTAGAAACCCATGTGTTTAGTTGGGTGAAAAAGCTGTGTTTTAATTCCACGTGCCAACTGTTGAAAGTTTTGATCTTTCCTCTTTACCAATCAGATAGAAATTAGTCACAGATTTGGGAGCGCAATAGCATAGTGTGAATGGGAAGAAATACCAATGGAAAACCCACCCACAATACTTTTTTGGCAGTTCCACCCACCCAGATTACATATCCCCAAACAGCCAAAAATGAAGGTTAGTTTATGAGGAAACTGGCTTTGAGTGGACACGACAGCAGCGTACTACTTTGCATATGGGAATTTCTCTTCGAGTCCTAATGAATGTAGTCCTGAAACTGGTGCGGTCCAGCAGATACGGTGAAACAGGGAATGGGAAGGAACCAAGCCCAGCTTTTCTGTTTGCTTGGTTTTGAACAGTAAGCGACCTTTCACCACTGCCGTCAGCTTATATATCGCATCTCATGTAACATCCCCCTTCCCCGTGATGAGCACGTCCTTCCTCCCGTGCCCTACTGTAACAGATGTTATCGCTCGCCTAAAGGATCGTATTGATCCGGAGTGAGTTGTTTGCGCTGGGCGGGTTTTTATACCGCAAGGGGATGCCTCAGTTTTTTACCTTTGTCTGTCCTAACAAAAGCAGCCTCGTCCAAGTCGTTTTTACGAGGACTGCAGAACAGGCCGTGCTCTCTCCAGCGCTGAGGGTCCTCTGATCAGAGCCTGAGCGATGGGTCGGAATATAGGTTGGCCTTTCTAAACCCCAGAGGCTGACGCTCCACCTCTTTCAGGCGTGGGGTACTACAGACTCTTAATCTCGAGATCTTCCCCAGGTGATTTTTGCAAGACATGGAAATGATGGTGGAGAAGCTCTTGCCTTCAGTCTCTTTTCTGATTGGGATTTTTTCAGCTCTCTCCTTTAGACATCTCCATCCAAATTTGGCTTGCTGGCACTTGGCTCAGTCCGTGTGCTGCCGCGAACTATCGATTTCCATTGCGGTACTCCTGATTTGTGTTCACAACAGCTGAGAGGAGACTCGGGTCAGCCGGCTTTTTGCTGCAGGTGCTGACCCGCTGTAAAGCTTTTAAATAACAGCACATCTTTACGAGGTGTAAAAGCCCATACCTTGCTTCTCCGTCTGCTGCCGTACCTCTGACAACCTCAGGCATTGACGTGATGCTCTGCAATATTAGACCCAAATTTTGTACGCTGGTGCAGTTGTACCAAGCTCTTAGGTAATTAAAGGTGCCAAAATGATGCATTGTACTGTTTTGAATGCCCTACCATGCTCTGACTCCTATTTAGAGCTGGATTTCCGTGCCCAACCGAAGGAGGAGTATGGCACAGGGAAGCATGGCGAGTCCCAGTTTGCAGCTCTAGCAATGAAATCCAAGCTCCGGAAAAGACAGCATTATTTTTGGCCACTCACAGTCAACCATAATATTTTCTCTAGTTTCCTAATGAGTGTCCTGAGCTGCCTGCAGAGGAAAACAGTGGGTGACAAACAAAAATGATCAAAAATAGCCCTATTAATCTGCTGTGCAGGAGATGCATGTCCTGCTCGGAGGTGTCGGGCTCGTTGGCCTTCTGCTAAGGCGGGTAGGTGGACACCTCTCGCAGGGCCACCACGCAAGGCTCCGGGAGCCATCGAGGAGCAGCAGACTGAAGGAGGAGAGGAGCAAGAGTGAAATTACCCTTTTTTGCCCCCATCTCCAGTTTGGCCAGTCTGTGGGTAGCATGGAAAGAGCCAGTCTGGTTCACGTATTCCAGTTCAATCACCCAGAAGCAGAAACAATAAAAAAACTTGCAAGAAGGTCTGCTTTCTTGAAATAACCACATTTTTCAAAGAAACAAGATAAAAACTATTATGTTATTCTTTGAAAATGGTGGGGGAAACTTCTAATTTCTTCAGAGGGGTTTGGATTGGGCGCACAAATAGATTCCCAAAGCGCTTGCCTGTGCGTTGGCATCGATGTTTTTAAGTCTTTTGAGATTTTTTCTTATTAAAGTTTCCCGTTGCTTCAAAAATGTATCTCCAATCTAATGTAATGAAGGCTTTAGCCTTTCCCATTGAAGCTGGACATGTAGAAATTTCACTTTGCCCTGCCAACTTTGCTTTATACGAACCGTTCCGATCAGGCGTGGAGCGGCATTTACCAAAGGTACTTGCCACAGTTCCGCCCCCTTCATCTCGAGGTGGTATTCACTTCAAGGATGTTTGCAACTATTGAAATGCTAATCTTTACTATTGAGCGAAAGGGTCAAAGAAAAACACTCAGCTGGAGACAAATAACTTTCTTTTTGCAGAAAAGAACCCAATGTCTTTATGTTCCACTAAAGTCTATGTTGTCCAGGAATAGGTTCAAGCCTTAATTTTTTTTTTCCCTGGTTGTATTTTTCCTGATCATGTGTAATATCTGAGCACTTCCATAGGGATAGTTATCATCAGATTCAGTTACCCTCGGTCACGCTGAGGAGTATTTTATGCCATAAATCATTTTGTTTCTTCCAAAATCTTTTCTAGGGGAGAAAATGATTATTCCCTATTTTGAAATGCAGCCTTTAATCAAAGAATAATTTCTATAAACTTGAGGAGGTAGATTTTGCCCTCTTTGGCAAGTGGATGAGTAGTTTGACTGAATAGTTTATGAACGCATAGGTTCTAAGTGCTGGTTTTGCTTCAATAAGGCTTTTTATAGAGGGAGATTCTCTGCTGGAGGAAACCTCTGGTATGCAAAACTGCTGATTTCCAAGAACTAAGAGTTTTAATTGAGTAAGAAGATGATAAAAATCTGGTATTTCCCTAATAATCTTCCCCAATGAGAACGTCAAGGTAGTCTTCTGGTGGAAAGCCATACGTACGTTGTCCTTCCTCAGTAAACTTTAGATCCATAGGTATGTAAACATGTAAAAGTACACAACACCTTTAACTCACCGGCCTGTAAGTTGTTGACGTTGGAGGATTGCCCACCAGGCTTGAAAAGCGTGGGAATTGATTTTACTCAGTTGTCACCAATTCATCCAGTAATTTTCTTCTCACTTATCTCCTTCGATGCTGGTGCAGTTTGCCTCAAATTGTTCCTCTCTGCAGGCGGAGGGGAAAAGCTAAATCAGCTCGAAAGAAACGAACGATTTAATATTCACATCAACGTCAATGTTATTAGTTGTTCGTAACATATCACAGTGAGGCAAATCAATAACATGTTTCACATATAATCTAATACATAAACAAGTTACATTTAACCAAGCAGAAGTGTGTTTTACAAATATAAAAATCCATCTTTACGCAGTGGTCCTGGGTCATATTTCCATCTCTGTCATAAATATGCGTTAACCCCAGGAACTGGGAAGCCTTAGTCAGAACCATTCTAGGGGGAAAAATGCCTTCTGACCCTCCACTAAAAGGCAGTAGATATTAAAACCTTTTCTTTTTTTTTTTTTAAAGGAACCCATCAAAAAGGCTGGAAGTGAGTGTTTAACTTATGGAAACGTTCCTATTTTTTGTCCTCATATGGGCAGAGATGAAGGACATAGAGTTAGCTTCCAGTTTACATTTGAAAAAAATGCATGGCAAATCACTTTGGGGAAAAAGAAAGAGAAAGCATCCCAATAATTGATTTAACTGCCTAAATTATAGGCAGCAAGTTTAGTATCATATTTATGGTACTAAAAATACTCCTGTTGAGGTACACAGTAGCAATAGAGCTATTTTGCTTGAAGAAGGAATCCATTGTAACTGCGTTTTGCTCAGCTGCCCGTACAAAGAGTGGTTTTAAAGACGTTCTGCGCTCCGTCTCTTTGCAGTCAGCGGATACGACTGCCCTGAGTCACACCGTGACGGGTCTGAAGCCCAACACCATGTACGAGTTCTCCGTCATGGTCACCAAAGGTCGGCGGTCCAGCACCTGGAGCATGACCGCACACGCCACCACCTATGAAGCAGGTATGGCAAGAACTGCTGGGAAGGGGTTTTAATTGTCATAAAAAGCCTTGGTCAAGTTCATCCGACAGCATAGGTGCAGAAAGAACTTTATTTCTTCCCTTTTCTCCATGGGTGGCAAAGCAGAGCAGGCATTCTACTGAGTTCTGGTGTTGCAAGAAGGTGGGAGATGGTGGTATGTGCGTGTAATACTTTGCCCCATAATATAATGAGTAGCTGTGCCTTTTAACGCTAATGTTTTAAAATGGTTTTCATTTTTCCAAGATCAGGTGAGAACAATCATTCTCTTACGATTGGATAATGTTTTTGCTGCTTTAAAATTTTGACTTGTGGAGTTCTGGGTGGTTTTGTCTCAGGTTCACGACTTCCCGTCTTATCCGCTTAGTAAAAAGGACTCATCGACTGCTTCTGTCTAATGCAAGTCCTTCTTGACTCAAGGTCTTGACTCACAGGTCTGCTCGTAATACTGTGGGGACACGTTTTAGCTGTTTGCTGTGTGCTGTGCTGGTGACCAACGCATGGGTCCAGCCAAGACCTACAGTCAGAGTGACCACGGCTCAAACCGCGCGTGGAAAATTAGAGACAGGGAGAGAAACGGGCTGGAGGGGGGAAAAAAACCCAAGTAAGCAGTCTTTTCAGCTTGCACATTATTTATTGTAAAGAGACAATTATCTCCCCTGTGCAAAATGGTGACTTGTATTCATGCCCTGCTGGCAGTTTGGTAAAGGCATCTTTCCTGCGCTCGGTGTTTTTATGCATCTGTATTTCATTTCCAGCGAGCAGCCATTGTTAAGATTAACAATAAGCTTATAATAAACAAATTGACTTCGAAGGCTTAATTTAGCTGCTCTTCTCGAGCATTTGAGCAGTGTTTTCCAAGCGGGAAGCTCCGACCTGAAAGACACTTCAGATTCTGAAGGGGGCTAAATGCAGTTTTGATAACAGACACCGGATGCGTATTACGTGTAACCCTAGTTCAGTGGGATAAAAGTATTTGAAAAGCGATGGAGGCGTAGTGATCGCTGCGGATAAGAACATCCTCTCCAAAACGTAATTGTTTCTTTCTCTTTTGTGTGCCTTCAATTAGCAGCAGTAGGGAAATAGGACGCCCAGGCTTTACTTCTCGTTGTCACATAGGTGTTAATGGAAGGCCGTATCCTGATCCCTTGGCCGCCTTTAAACAAGGGTAGGGGCTTCCCTTACCTTTGCATTTCTTTTAGAATAAGCTGTTGAGCCCCCCGGGTTGAAAATCCCGAGTAGATTTGGTTTTAAGTAACTCCACTGAACTGCATGAGGCTGGATACCGCAGGACTGCGAGATTTTCCTTTGTGATTGCCCATATATCTTGCTCTAGTCCCTAGTTCATAGATCAGAATGTCTGTGGCTTTGCTTAAAACATTTTTCTTCTTCGTCTGTCTGCAGCATTGTGCATTCGGACACCAGAGTAGCACAGTACATGCTATATTTTCCTGAGGGTGACCGCTGGCCTTGAAAACACTTTAGGTGCCATTGCAAATCATTTTCTACGAGCAGATACCAAATGAAGTCTGTTGGTAAATATTGATTTGTTGGGGTTTTGGTTTGTTTTTTTTTTTTAAATGAAAACCACAATACACGCCAGTTAATTAACAGAGGGAAAATAAGAGAGAATATATGTGTCCTTAGATTTTCCCGTGTGATTGCAATGCAATTATCTGAGCTTGATGGAGCAGCTCTGTTAATTAAGGGCATCCTGCGCTGCTGATCTTTATTGCCTATTTTGTCCCCATTCCGCATGTTGAATTTCCCGTCGTGATATTAAAGAACATACATATCAGCATCGATACAGAATTCACTGGAGATTACTGCCGTGGCTGGGGAGAGTTGTTATGCCTGTAATTCAAAAGCAACTCTTGGAGCCAAGTTCCATCCCCAGATCTGCCTACACAAGTCGTACTGCTATGAGGGGTGTTAATGAGCGCTGAGGGAACCATCTAAAGCTTTGATTTTTTTCTCGTGGTATCTCGTGTTCGCAATCTGCTGAAAGCAGAGCTCAACTTCAGCCGCTCAGCGGGACTCGCGTGATCATCGCCAGCACGGAAAGCCGGCGTTACAGGAGGGGGCTTATGGGCTCTACTAGTTTAACCTCTCAAAAGACAGAAAGGAAGGAAGGGAAAGCGTTAGTTCATGAAAACATGCCGAAAGGGTTCATATCAGAGAACGGAAAATAGTGTTTAAGGGAAAGATGCTGTTTGTTCACAGGCAGGTGGGTGCACTTGGGTAGAAATACAATCACTTCTCTGACGTTGGAGAATACTGCAGAATACACTTAGAAAAAGTAAAGCGAAGGAAAATACTGCTTGGAAAATCAAGCTTGATTCGCTTATGCAAAGGGTTATCTCTTGCAGTTCCCTAAAATATCAAGGCAGTCCGAAATGTTCGTTCTAGTACTTCAAACCCATGAGCCAGTGCCCCGAGCTGCTATAAGCTGAGTGGCAACACAAATGCAACACAACCCTCTCATCTTCATCATCGTCACCATCATCATTATCATCATCATCATCATTATCATCATCACCACATCGATAATAACAATAACGCAAACTTCCCTAGCAAAGGACTTTTTACTAGGTCATGTAGTGACAGGATGAGGGGGAATGGCTGTAAACTGGAAGAGGGCAGGTTTAGATTAAACATTAGGAAGAAGTTTTTCACTTTAAGGGTGGTGAGGCACTGGAACAGGTTGTCCAGAGAGGTTGTTGAGGCCCCATCCCTGGAGGTGTTGAAGGCCAGGCTGGAGGTGGCCTTGGGCAACCTGGTCTGGTGGGAGGTGTCCCTGCCCATGGCAGTGGGGTTGGAACTCGATGATCTTTAAGGTCCCTTCCAACCTAAACCATTCTATGATTCTATGATTCTAATGCGGGAGCTCACATCATGCTAGGCGCTGCCGAGGATTGAGAGTCTTCTCCAAGATCTGTGAGCTTGTGTTGGAGCCTGCCTACTTCAGGCTGAGAAAGATGCTTCCAGCGAGGAGCAGCTAATGTGACCAGACTGAAGTGAAGCTCCGGGAGTCCCATCGGTGCTGGCTCTGGACATACCAGACCCAACGTGTTGTTCCAGCACATACCGCAAAGAGATAATCCACCACAAATCTGCCACAGAGAGCATCAGCTGGAGAGTAGTCACCTGCTTAGTAATGTAACGATGGTAAAGGAACTTTGGTTTTCTGTGTACAGATTTCTTGGTTGCTTTTTGGACGCCACTTTTGAAAAGCTCAAGTGATGCTTGATAGGACGAGGGGGAATGGCTTCAAACTGGAAGAAGGGAGATTTAGATGAGATATTAGGAAGAAATTTTTCCCTGTGAGGGTGGTGAGCCCCTGGGGCAGGTTGCCCCGAGAAGCTGTGGCTGCCCCATCCCTGGAGGGGTTCAAGGCCAGGGTGGACGGGGCTTGGAGCAACCTGGGCTGGTGGGAGGTGTCCCTGCCCAGGGCAGGGGGGTTGGAACTAGATGATCTTCAAGGTCCCTTCCAACCCAAGCCACTCTATGATTCTATGCAAATATGTGAGACCATCTGCTCAGCATTACTTCAAAGGGATCGGTTCCTTGTGAGCAGAGCCTGTACAGCAGCTGGATCTTCCTGTCCTTGTTGTTTGAGATCATTGAGTGTTCGTCACCCTGAAGATTTGCGTCTGTGCTTTAGATTGGGCTGGTTTAGCTCAGCGTGACCCAACAGATTTTTAAAGCTTTACCTCCTAAAGTGACTTTGGAGCAGTTCTTCAGACATTCAAGGAAGTTGTTTAGTGGCCATATAGGTAGGACACAGATGATGGGGTGCTTGTGCACTGTCTTCTCTGTGCTGTGGTGGTATCTATACGCTCTAAGTCATTGACAGCCTGCATCAAAACCAAGTAAATGAATAATGAGCTCAGCGCCAATATATTTACTCCTCACTCTTAACTATTTTTTGATAATTGCCTGTTTTTCCTTTCTCCTCCACAGTCTTAGGATATGATTATAAAATATCTGAGCCACCGTGCAAGACCTGCTGGCCAGCCTTAGTAAAGCGGGGTGCAATAGAACGGAAATAGAAAAGCTAAGATTTTTCTATCGTGTCTAAAATGTCCCAAGCTCAGCGTATAGTTAATGAATATACACAATTATATTTGCTTTATACATAGAGAAGCCACAATATTACTACTGCTATTAAACGTATAGGGCTCCCAGAGTGTATTAGATGTTCTTGGCTACCTCGGTGGTTGTTTAGCAGTAAGGACTGCAATTAACGGTAGGAGGATAAGAGGCATCCACCAAATCCTAACGTATCCACACACAGTGTCTTGTACAATTGCCACGATTAAAATATCACTTCGAGACAAATCATATGTTACATGTTTGAAATGCATCTGCGGACACGCGCATTTGAAAGGATCTAAGAAAGCGGTAGATGCCTACTGAGTAGTTCATGCCTGCTACAGTCTGTAAGGAATTCAAAAGAAGGTGAATAGCCTCTGTTTTCAATTATTTTCACTATTTTCAGCTCCAACCTCTGCTCCCAAGGATTTGACAGTCATTACACGGGAAGGGAAGCCCCGAGCCGTCGTTGTCAGCTGGCAGCCGCCGTTGGATGCCAATGGAAAAATTACTGGTAAACATTTGCATTATCCTGTATTCTCTATTTATTTACTGTTCTCATCATTTGCTGCTTTCACTCTCTATCTCTCTTTTGTTTTTCCTTGGCTGCTATTTGATGTGACGTTAACGTATTTTCTCTTCTTTTATCAGCCAACTTGGTCTAGGATTAAAGGCAACGTTAGGAATACTGCAAGGTCTAGAACTCGGAGGATGTAAATCTTTTCCTTTTAAATGCCAAGAGCAGTAATATAAGTTTTAAAAAGCAGCACTCTAAGCACAGGTTTGGTGGCACGTGCTGCTCAACAGTAATTAGAAATGACTAATAATAAGTACTTTGTTTGGCAATAATGCAGTACATAATATACATAATGATAGGTTGCTTGGTGCAGCACATAATGGGAGAATTTATTGGTAGAGATTTAACTTTACAATAACAATTTAAGGCAACGATGATCAGGAAAAAAACCCACCCTAATATTGACTGACAAGAACTGAACTTAATAGATGCTTGACAATGACAGATTTTATTTTCCAAAATATTACATATAACCTTGGTGCCTAATTAAGAAATCCATTACAAACTTTTACTGTTAATTTAGTTTGAAAAATATAGTAGAGTTCTATCTGAGATTTTGCATTTAAATGATGATTTTAGGCTGTTAATAGACATCTCCGAGGCATATAATTATTAGGAGAAATATTGCTCATCTTCAAAAACACTCATGTTATGGTCACGTGGCTACAAACACTTGGGTTAGACCAGTTCTACAACGTATTTTTGCTGGGGAAAAAGTGCGCGTGTGTCACCGTTACTGCCGGTAATCCCAATAAGACGCTGCTGGAGCAGTGGGAGATATATACCTAAGAGGAAGAATGCTTCCGAGCGCCATCCCGCGTGAGCCATTAGCAGCGAAGAGCCCCGGGTCAGATTTGAGCAGTTGTAATTCAGCGGGGGCTTCGCTGGCATCACACGAGCTGTTGCGAGCTACGCCGGGAAAGTATCCCAATTTATAGTACCAACAAAATAAGGATATATTTCCATGCGGACATCACCCAGTAATAACCATTCCCTAGGTTAGACTTGTATCACTGTGTGTAATTTCACTCTACATTATCATCAGGACTGTACAATCCATGACCACGTCCAAAAGGGGGCTATTTTGATAAAATAGCTCTGTTTACACTGACATAATGTAAGCATTAGAGAGGAGAAATGATCATTCTGATGGACAACACACCAAAATCAGCACTAATGGTGTTGATTGCCCAGTGACTAAAAGACAAAAGAAAATAAAA
The DNA here is from genome assembly GCF_000708025.1 of Charadrius vociferus. Lineage (NCBI taxonomy): Eukaryota > Metazoa > Chordata > Aves > Charadriiformes > Charadriidae > Charadrius > Charadrius vociferus. Next base: position 22,694 of record NW_009648644.1, read on the forward strand.
GCTTTCCTGACTTCCAAGGTGTTGAAGGAATCCATGGTAGCAATTTTTATAGAGGTTTCTCCATTGACAGCAGCGTTCAGAGTGGGTCCCCTGACATCCATGCGCAAACTTCCTTCTTGGAGCGCTTGGTTGAAGAATGACTCTCGTAGGGGTTGGGGTTTTTTTACTGCATGTGTGGTCAAATGTTCCTTAGAGGTATCAAGCAGAGGAAACAACTCCTTGTGGAGAGTAGAAGCGTCCCCAACAACCAAATCTCCATCCCTCCACATGCTTGAGGGAGTGTATTTGTGTTCATTTGAGAAACTTATATGTATTTTTTCATAACTTTATATATATATTAATCCAACTGTCATGGTCAGTTGGATTAATATATATAAAACTACAAGCGTCTAAATAAAGTCCCGTAATAAAACAAGAGAAAAAAAAAAAAAAAAAAAAAAAAAAACCAAAAAAAACAAATTGCTTCGCCCCAACAACCAAATCTCCATCCCTCCACATGCTTGAGGGAGTGTATTTGTGTTCATTTGAGAAACTTATATGTATTTTTTCATAACTTTATATATATATATTAATCCAACTGTCATGGTCAGTTGGATTAATATATATAAAACTACAAGCATCTAAATAAAGTCCCATAATAAAACAAGAGAAAAAAAACAACCAAAAAACAAAAAAAAAAACCCGGAAAAACATACTGCTTCCGTCCTAACACCGCTCGTCCATGACCGGTGCAACCATTTATGTGGAATGAGTTTCGTAAAGCATCTTTGTTTCAGAAGAGAATAGGGAAATAGCGCTGATAAGGTTTACACCAACCTTGTCGCGACTGTGGATCCAGGCACAAAGATGAAGTCCAGAAGACCCACCCGGGTTCTCCCCACTCCTGTGGGACGGCACTTAGGACCAGACTTAGACTGGGTTTTTTGCATGTGACTAATTAGCCTGGGAGCCTTTCAGGAAAAAGAAAAATAAAATCTTTTCCAAGTTAGGCAGAGACTGGTGTTTGCAGGGTCTGCTCGACCTCTCAGCCTCGCTTAAAGGCTTTTTTCTTCTTCCCAAAATTTCACTTGCTGGCAAGGCAGTTCCTACAAACTATTGTCGTTTCCTAACACCAGTACTTCTGCTCTATAAGTTCTAAAATGTTAAGTTTTATTCCGTGGGAAGTAGTTATCGTAGTACTCTTTAAGTTACCAAAATTCTGAGTTACCAAAATTTTTCATTCTTCATTCATTTCCCCAAAATCCTTCCCCATGCAGTTGCCAAGAAATATTGCATGGCTTCCCATAAGCCCCCAGTAATTGATGTGGCTCATTAACGCCATTTTGTTTTATTTCAGCGCTGAAACACTGAAGACTTATATCCTATGGTTTTACGGTAGCTATCCGACTAAATGATGCACCTGAATTGGAGGAATGTACTTGTAGCAGCATTTTAACGTGTGCTGCCTATTTTGTTTATTTGTTAAATCGATATTTCCTAGAGTGAATACTGTAATTGCGGTTTTGTTCTAAAAATGGACAGATGGGCATTGTGATAACATTCCTCAAAGCTATTTTGATCGGAGACCTGCCATCCCTGCTTTTGAAAAGAAAGCCCTGATTTTTAAGAAATGGGAATTTTATCTGTGTTTCGTAAGCAGAGCACGTTCAAATTCGATTGCGGCACTAACCAAGAGACTGTGTTTATTCAGCTTACATCCTCTTCTATACTTTGGACAAGAACGCTCCCATCGACGACTGGATTATGGAGTCCATCAGCGGCGACCGGCTCACCCACCAGATCATGGACCTCAACCTGGACACCGTCTACTACTTCAGGATCCAAGCTCGCAACGCCAAGGGAGTGGGGCCCCTCTCCGATCCTATTTTCTTCCGGACGCTGAAAGGTTTGGATCTGTCTCATCTGGATATTAATGATACGTAGAATTTTCTAATGCCTCCGTGGGAGCTTTGCAATTAATTCCCTGTCAGCCAGAAGAGCTTTTCCTACTCAAAACTATTATTGAGAGATAAAAGCAAAATGCTACATACAGTAGTTGACAAAAGTAAACCACATAATGAGGCAGTAACTATATTTTTAAATTCAATCAACTGGAGGAAAGCAGTCTGACACCACCTAACTTTCTACCCTCGGTAATAAAGCTAATTGGATTTCACCGGATTTCTCTAGGGAGGTCCCTTTTCATTTTGGAGCCTCCTGGAGGAACCTGTAATGACTCACTCCTATCCCTGGAGTAGGCGTGCAAAATTATGATTAAAAAGCTCAGCAAACTGAGATGCAACTTGCCTTTGCACGGGGAAAGTTCTTCCCGATGCTTTTCAGTATCTCTTATTAACAGGCTAATTAATACCCGCTCCTTCTCCCTTCGTGATCAGGGAGAAAAAGCAAGCACAACAAGAGCACCCTTTTTTTTTTTCGGCTGGTATTTCAGCGCCGCTGTGGTTGTGAGAGCAGCACTTGTATCAGACTCCATTTCAAATTAACACGGAGAGAGATTCCTCTCCTCTCTTCCCCACTGCTTCTCCGTGTGAAGGTCTGTCGTGATCTACCCAGAAATTATTAGTTATGAAGATGTAAGCAATATTAGCGGGAGTGGGAAGCAAGGTGCTCTGCTCCTCGTGTTTTAACTGTCACTCATTCGTTTGCACGAAGGTATGAAATTGCTTTTAAAAAGACAGGTAATTAATGAAAAACTCCAATGGCATAAACAGCGAACCTATTCCAGGCGAGAAGCGCAGCATATGAGAGGGCACGTTATCGCCGTGGCTCCTCTAGAGAAAAATCCTGGCGTTTGGCTATAAAAATAACCGTCTTGGCAGAAGGTGATTGAAACTGGCTGCGGGGTGGGCCTGAGGAGTCACGACTGGAGGGAAACTGGGGCTCAAACCCGTGCCTGAGCGGCTCGGAATTAGCGTTCACTCTCAAGTTTCATTTTCATCAATTGGAAGCGACTCCGTTCCCCGCGAGCTGTACAAAAGCCGAGCAAAACGTCGGCGGAGAATGGGCCCTACGTTGTTCCCTTCTGGGGGGGACTTGCGGGGTGGTTTGGGGAGAGCGTGTATCGGAGTCGGTCCGTCAACAAACTTTCATGTGAAGAGCAATTTTTTCGGTGTCTCTAAAATACGGTCTCCCCCATTCAGGCGGGGAGCGAAAAGCCTCCTATGACACTTTTCATGAATTAGCGAGAGTCAGGTGGGGAAAAAAAAAAAAAAGAAAAATCGGATCAATTTGTCCCAAGCTTATCACCGCCTGCCCAGGTTGGCAGGACTGACTTGTCCAAGTCATGTTTCGCTTGGGATGAATTATTGGTAAGATGCTGATTATTCGTTTTCCCCTGCCACGGAATGTGAAGGGGATAGCGCTTTGCAGGCGCCTTGTCTCTATCAAGCTGGGTGGTGCCAACTCCATTTCACACTCGCGATTTGTGCCAAGCGGAAGACGTCTATCAGAGTGAGTTTAAAACGAGTCAAGGCATCGAAATATAATAACCACAGACTAATGAGATATGAAAAGATATCGAGACCCAGATATCAAACTAAACCAAAAGATTAACGCGCTTGATAGCGCCTACTTTGTAATGTTTACACAAAGTACCGTAAAACTCATTTGGGAAATGAATTCTAGATCAGGCAGCATCAACAGATACCAAAAAGATGAATTTATACATTTGTTACATCTTGTAATAGCCTACAAGGACTATGTCTAATACCCTGCCATGAATACTTAATGATATCCACCCTAAATATGTCATGTTCAATACTATTCAACTGGTTTTCTTGACAAATCTAGCCCTTCACTTGAGGTGAAAAGACTTTCTGAAGTCTTGAGTGCGTTGCGAATTGCACAAACCCGTTGCTTCCCTCCCCTTAATGGTTATTAACAGAAGATGTGTATGTGCCATTGGGTAATGTGTGCTCCTCCGCTGGCAAACCCGTGTCCTGATCAGAGGAAGTTTTAAACCAGGAGGAACCGAACAAGCATCGAAGATCTGCTTGAGTCACCCACTGCCTCTTTTCATATATTATAGCACGTAAAGCTCCGGCGAGGAAACCAAGCCATCGCTTGTGTTGTAATTGCAACGTGCGTGTTTGTCCTGATCTTCCTTTGCTAATGAAAACGTAGTGATCTGTGCGAAGGAGGTCCGTGTAGTAGTAAATAACACTCCCGTGGAGCAATGAGTTTATGTTCTTCCACCACAGCTCCACGAACGATAATACACAGGCAAATAGGCAAACCCTTAGCTTATGTAAAGTGGCGTTACACTGGGAACTTCAATCACTCTACAGCAGTTTGCATCAGTCGAGGATCTGCTTTTGTTATGCTCTGGCTGCTTAAATTTATCACGTAAAGCAGGAAGAATCTGCTACGAGCATTCTTGGGGACCTGCAAGAGAAGGATAAAATGGGGTTGAACATCCCACCTTTTCTTTGTGGTTATAAAATTTAGGCCAAAATTTGAGGTGGTTACTAGTTTTTTTTTCTTACCGCTTACTGAATCTGGGTGATTTCATATATATATGTATATGGAAGAGAAGCAGAGAGTGCCCAAATAGTATGCATATTTTGCAGCCAATTTTGCAATTTGTATTGCCATGGATTTCCCCTGAAGTTAAATTCCAGCTCTCCGAGTTACATGACTTTTACTGCATATAAATTTTCAGAAATTCATTAAGTTGCAGAAGTAAATAAATAGCCTGAAATTTCTTTGCAACTGCCCATTGAAACGCAACAACTACAGAGTGAATGAATGAACCGGTGACAGACAAGGAGGAGGATTTCCTCAATCTTTTAAATAACTTCTCAGTGATTTTTTTTTTTCATGTATTGTAGAAACGAGCAAATCTCAGAACTGCACTTGCTAAATGTGCTTTTGCTTTCTTCTGCTCAGCCATTCCTATTCCAGATTTCAGCCGACGTTTACAAAACAGACTTTCCTTGTGTGCTGAGCTCCTTTAATTGCAGAAAATTAACGCGTAGCGTTTTGTTTATCGGAATCGCACAAAACGCTACATCAATATATATAACCTGAAAAAAAAAGCTGCCTATTAATGCGCCTGTAGACATAATGTCGAGCATGAATAAAACACTGGAGCAGATGTGTTTTTAAAGAAAAAAAAAAGAGGGAGAGAGAGGGAAGAAGAAGTCATGGGCTGAGCTTCACAGCGCACTCAGATTTCCCATCGTGCTGTGGAAAGGTATCCATGGCCTTTCCACGGGACACCAGTTTAAAAGTGGCCACTGGACCATTTCCACAAGCGCCCTGAAACCGTAGATGATGCCGGTTCCCCCCGCTTTGACCCCGCTTTGGGCAGGGATGCTGTGGGGCAGCATTTCTAGCCCTGCAGTGCCCTCTAATGCTGCCTTGGCGCTGTGGTTCATCACCAGTGCGTCCCCGTTCATAACCGGCACCAACCGGGGACCCCCCAGCACCTGCCCACCGCAGCTATCCAGGTAACATCAGCTGCGAGCGAGGATTCCTCTTTTCATGAATTTGTTTGTCCTAAGGGAAAGGTGATAACCCAGGGATGGCTCAGGCTCACAGGTTTCTAGGAAGTTGGAGGCAACGCGCGCTGTGGACTCCTCTTCTTCTTTGCATCCATACAAAAAAGCCTGAGAGGGGAAAAATTAAGAATTACCTGAGGGTTTGGGGGTCATCTAAGGAGCTCTTCCCCCTCTGCCCCAAGCGTGGAGCTCGGAGATGCGCCTGTAAATGTAAATTGCTGCTGGTTCGGTACCTCCTTTTGTTCCTCGCGGGAGGCCATGATCTAGAGGAGATTTTGTCGTGATTTTAGCAGCCCCGGGGAGCAGTGTGCTCTGCACCTGCAGGCAGCGGTTATTTGACTTCCAGATTCATGTGCTAAATCACTTCTTCCCCCCCCCCCAGTTTCCCGTGCTTAAGATTCTTGCATAATTTATTAAGCAGAGGATGGGTTAACGCTCTACTGATGGTAGCCACTTATGAATCCGAGGAAAGTTTAATTCCCTTGGCCGTATAATAAATAGTCAGAAGTTGTAGCTGTGCAGGAAAGCTTTTAATGTATCTATTGAACGTTGAAGCCTTGTCTGGCGCACCTCAGATCCCGCTATCTTTTATGGTTATTATGCAAAAACATGTAAATAGTTTTAAACCCCTTTGTAAAAAAGCTGAAACAATGATAATATAAGTCAGACTGAGCTTTCAACGTGTAGGTGATTTGACTGTAATTATTCAAAGAAGCGGTGCCTCTCCCTCTCTCCCTTTCCCTTCTCGCTTAATTAAATGTCCCAGATCATATGGAAAAAGCACAAGAGAATGAAAAAGTGCTGCGGTAAAGGTTTCACGGTTGGAAGAACTTGGTGAAAATATCCGCTACAAGGTGTGGTCCAAACGGTGTTCGGCGTTCGCAGGGTGTCTGGCCAATGCTCGTGGTTTAGCATTAGGCCGTGCTGCGAGGAGCAGGGAGTTGGGCTCCACGATCCCTATGGATCGCTTCCCACCGGAGATACTGTGAGACTCGATAATTCTGTCTTTGTCCTCTCGGTTCTCCAGGATCTCTCTGAAAAGGGGAAGGGTAAAACCCCTCCCATCCTCCCACCCGGTGCGGGATGGCCGCCCCGCGCCACCCCGCTGAGGTGGGAGCTGGTGCCACGCGTCACCTCGCCGGCCGGGAGCTGTCAGCCTCTAACGACGTTGTCTCTTTCTTGCAGCCGAGCACCCTGACAAAATGGCTAATGACCAAGGTAAGGTGCCCTCAACCTGTCGCCTTCGCTGGTGGGGACAGGGACGGGGACACACACGGCGGGGAGGGGGTCGCGCTTCTCACCTGGGCCGCGCACCTGATGAGGCAGGCGCTGGCACGGTAATTAATCTCGTTAATGAAGTTCTGCTCGGCTGAGGCTGCTGCTTTGCTGGGGAAGATGTAAATTTTCGGGAGAGGAAATTGTTTTGTCTCTTTTCTGAAGGACCAATTAAAATGTCAAGCTTCTTTGTATGAAATAAATTCTTAGTCTCTCTGCTGCACTTCTGAATAATTCACATTAAGTATAATTAAGCTCAGCATAATTTCCAGGCTCCTCTTGCACCCTTCCGTGGGTTACGGAGTAAAGTGCAAAAGCCTCGCAGTGAGAAATCATAAATCATCTTTTCTCTCGAAGCAGCAACTCCTGTTTAATAATAGCAAAGTTTAGTCAACTTTTCAAGGCATTATCATTACTTTTTCCAAATATGAATATATGTCTGATTAGTCACAGTTCCTCTGCTCTTGTCTCCTTTGGAATACTTGTGCAGTCTGTTGCTAGGATATTTTCCCCTTATTTTTTTTTACTTTAGGCCTATTTATTCCGAAGTATTTCTTTCAGTTACAGCCAGAGCAGTGGACATTTATGTGCCGTCTGCCCAAGGAAACGGTGATGGTGATAGTTGGAAACCTCAGACCTGATCTTGGGAGGCTTATTTGGATTTGAACTCTCACTTCACGCCAGTTTAAAAGCCAGTTTAAAAGGCAAAGCGAAGTGTAAAGCTCACACTCCTGGCTTCACTTCACAGCTACCGCCTTACCCCAGTTTAGCGAGCTGAGTTAACCTGCGTCAGATGATTCCTAGGGAAACCAAAAAAGGGCTATGTAGAAGATCAAAGTCAACTCCAGGCCCTTTGATAGGTTTTACTTTGACCCGGAGCATCCCTGGAGGTTACCCAGAGCAGATTTTATGTTGTACCAGGGAGCACGTATAGTCTCACAACAAGGTCATCCATCAGAGAGAGATGTTCTCAGCCCATTTTGAAAATTCACCCTCTGCTTTCAGCGTATGGTTTGCTGAAAGAAGTAGAAGTACACAAAATGTAAAATTAAAAGCTCGTTTTGCTGTGTGTGGTTCTTTGCACCACGGCACACACAAATTAAAAATGTCAGGTTTGACTAGATAAAAACTGGTTTTAAAGGGTAAAAGCGTTAGGTTACAAAGAAGCCCAAAAGTAAATTCTCAGTATATTTTTTTTCCTCAAATTCGCATTTAAGATGTTTTTGGAAAACCTAGGAGAGGCTTCAGCACGAGGTAGCACCTGGTAAGCAGGACTGAAAAAGTGTCAAGTTCAGTTTAAAAAAAACCCAAAAAACAAACAAACAAATGGAGGGAATAAATGTAAGGCTGGAGGGAAAGTAGAGTTTGTGGTGTAGTTCTTCACTGAGTGTGTTGCTCTGTTTCAGCATAACTGTCTGGTTGGGTGGCCATTCTGTTGTGCTTGTTCATGGACCTCAAACTGCCACAGGAAAAGAGAGGTCTGGGTCTTCTGTGCATCGTGTTCCTCTGGGAATGCTGTGCCCCTTGCTAGGGTTTTCCTTGCTACGGGAAATAATCATGGAATGGTTTAGGTTGGAAGGGACCTTGAAGATCATCTGGTTCCACCCCCCTGCCCTGGGCAGGGACACCTCCCACCAGTCCAGGTTGCTCCAAGCCCCGTCCAACCTGGCCTTGAACACCTCCAGGGAAGTAATTCATCATTCTTGTAGAGCCTGAAGAGTGTTTGCAACCTCTTTTGTGAACCGGTCTGTTGTAACTGCTTGCAGCGTGATGTCTGGCTGAAGCGTATCCCCAGGGCAGTAACTTTGTGTTGGCATCGCAGCTGTAGCCTGTCAATTCCCGATGGATTTGGGAATTGGGGGGGGAGTTTCTGGTTTGGTTTGAGTCAAATAACTTCCAAAATTGAAATGAGGTTAGCGTGTCTTTAGCAGACAGCAGGTATGCACGGCATGAGTTGGACACTGAGGCACTCCTGGTCCGTAAATACTGTCTTTTGCCTGGGTAGTTGAAATAAAATTCCTTTTCCTTCTTTAGCACCGTGGTATATAAGGAGGAGAAATTCTCAGCCTTTTGTTATATCTTCCGTAGGCTTCTTGGTATCTGAATTCAGTTTCCACTCCTACGTGACCTCAAGGATGAATTCTAATAAGACAAAGTCCGAGGTCTTCACTTGCCTTTACCTGATCTTCGGGCAACTCTCTTAAAGACGAGTTCATGGGGCCAGGTCTCACCATAACTGTGCTCCAAGCACAAGCGTTAAGACAAACAAAGTCAAAGTTTCTACAAGCTCATTTGCCTTAGAAATCATCAAAGCTAATTCTTTAATCATCCGGAACCAATGCCGACTGAAGTCAGTGGGAGCCTTTTAAATTACTCTGTGCTTTGGACAAGGCCTTCAGGGCCATCTCTGCCACAAATGCAATTCTTATTGAGTGACATGAATTAACTCTGGTAGGTCATCGCTCTCTAATGCCGGCTGGGGGTTCCTGAGTTCAGGAAGCAAAATTCACTTCTGTGGCAGCAAAGCAGTGTTGGAGGGTGTGGGACACACGAGGGGGTTTGGGCAGAGACACTGAGGTTTCAGGGCATGAAGAGATGGAGCTTTGAAGATCCCAGATGTGGGGTCAGCTGGAAGGGGCAGTACAGCTGCTGCCATCCTTTGGTGCCAAAAAAAATAGAGATGGTGAAGAGAGGAGAGTTTGGGGAGAACTTCGGAGGTTTCTTAGTCAGGACAGATGTGCTCCCTGTTGCGTCAACTCCTTGGGAGAGCAGAGACCAGCCACTGCAAGAAGGGGCTGTGGTGGAGAAGAGGAAGGAGGCAGGAGATACCTCACCTCCATTACTTCATTCTTTTCCATAAGCGATGGACAGAGTAGAGCCCATCCCATCCTGTCCCATCCCATCCCATCTCATCCTGTGCCGTCCTCTCCCGTCCCATCCCATCCCATCCCATCCCATCCCATCCCATCCCATCCCATCCCATCCCAGCTTTGGTCAGCAGCTGTCTGATAAGAGAGCGAGAAGTCCTGTTGACAAAATGCAGATCATGCTCCCAGGGTGCAAACACTGTCATCTGAAGGGCAAAAAGAGGAGCATCAGCATCTAGAGGATCAAATCAGACGTTTCCCAAGAGAGCCCTGCAACCTGAAATGGGCACCAAGCTCATAAATGTGTCAGCTTCCTTTCACATTTTTATTTTGCATGTATGCAACTGGTAGAGCAGGGCATAGGCAAAGGTAGTAAAAATGGTAATATAAAAGTAAGAATAAAATCAAAGTTTGAGATGCTCAAGAGCGGATTTTTGTCACAAATCTTGTGTACATGGGACAAGGCCAGTTGCTCTCAGTGAGCTGTTGTAGAGGCTTCCCGGAGTCTAAAAAACTCTCATTTGTGATTTTCATCTGAAATATATAGAGGCAAACTGGGCAAAGAAGAAATTAATTCATTGTGGTTTATCTTGCCCCAGTTTCCATTTGATAAAACAAATTCTTTAGTCTGTATTTTGTCAATATAGGACTTGTCAACATTTTTGTGTTGCCATCGGAATTAGATCTCTGCAAGAGGAGAAAAAAAAAAGCCAATTTCTGCCTTGGGACTCCAAATGTTTTAAAACTTCCCCTGTAAATTTTGATAAAAGGAAACACACACGATTTGGAACAAATGTTTTTCCTTATCTTA
>NW_009648644.1:33592-34281 GCF_000708025.1 Charadrius vociferus
TTTTTTTTTTAATATGTGCCATTACTCTTTTTAAACCATTAATGGGATATTTGCAAGTTCAGATTTAATGTTTGCTGCCATGGTGAGGCCAGCGGGAGGTCTTCCCCAGGCCTGGAGCAGCACCAGTGACCATACCCACAAAAAGCCCACGGAGAAGATCATCTGAGAAAGACATCCACAGCTTTTGCTTCCAAATCCTGAGGAAAACAGTGGTCTGCATTGTTTTGCGTCCGGTCCGGAGGATTGTGGAAGGGTTTCCAAGTGGTGCTGGGGGACTTCGGCTCTTCATCCCAAAGAGGGGATGAGCGCTGAGTGCTTCACCGTACACTTGCGGTGTAACACCCCGGTGCTCTCCATCTCCTGTGTTAACAGTGCACCTCTACCGAAAGCTTTCGGAGCAAGAGGGATTGGAAGCGCAGTCTAGTCACGCCTGGAATTTGGCTTTCTGCCCTTCAACCTTTGCCATGTTGGATTAGTGCAGGCGTGTTGCTGTTTGCCCATTTGAAACCTTCCTGCGCTCGTTTTTTTCTGCATATGCCTTCACGCTTGAAAACAGCTGCCGGTACATCTCCAGCCTGATATCAGCCCCAAACCAGTCACACCGTCTCATACTGTGACTGCAGAAGGCATCAAGTTTGCCTTTTTTTTTTTTTTTTTTTTCTTGTAAAAATTTTGATGGCTCCGGGCCT
>NW_009648644.1:34324-48599 GCF_000708025.1 Charadrius vociferus
GAAAGGATGCGCGGTTCAGATCTTTTTCAACGAGCTGCTTCCTAAACAAATAATGCAGTGGTCTGTAACGCTCTTCGCTAGAGAAAAGAAATAAGAAGTATCCCGTTTATCAGAATAACGCCTTCTGGCGGAAAAAAAAAAAAAAAAAAGGCCTTTTAAATTCATCTGGCTGTGTTTACCAAGCAGGTGTAGGAACTCTTTCTTAAGGTCCAAAAAAATTGGAAAGCATCTCAGAAGGCAAGGCATGCTTGGAATTTAAAGAAGAAGCTGAGCTCTTCAGCTGCCACCAGCCCAGAGTGGGATCTCCTTCGTTATCAGGTGCTGCCCATAGAAGACACAGATCCTCCTGCTCCGGCTTGTTTAAATGCTGATGGATGCAGAGCCTCAGTGGTGAAAGTTGGACTAGATGATCTCTAGAGGTCCATTCCAACTCTGAAAATTCCGTGATTCCGTGATTCCGTGAAAGCTAAAATTGTACATCCCAAAGTCTGACAAATAGCGTAGTCGATGGGCAGAGGTGGGTACCGGCAAAAAACAGCTTTCCCCATCCAAGATAAGTTGTGGTTGTGAGGTTTCCTTCTGTCATCACTGACCAAAGAGGGAACTTGTGAATGGCCGTGGACATGGAGATGGATGTTCTTGGTGTTCTCTGAAGTCAGCGGGTGACCCACCGCTCCTCCTCCTGGCTGGGTGTGTGAATACACGATGTGGCCATGTAGCATTACCCATCTCAGGCTGAGTTGGTGTCCAGCTTCCAGGATGAAGAGCAGCCTGTGGAGCGATACTGAACTGCATAGCATGTACTATTCAACCTTTCTCTCTTCTGTCTTATATTTCTACCTTCCCAGAAGATGATACCAAATTGGAACAAGGTGCTAGGGGGATGTTCTCTTCTTCTTAGACATCTGCACGTCTGCTCTGGGCAGAAGCTCCCATTGCCCCTTTGTTTTTAGCCATCCTTACTCTGCTTTTACTCCACTATGTCTGAGCTTCCTTATTCCCCCAGGTGTCCAGGAGGGCTGCAGGTCAGCAGCGAGCTGGAGCTGCCCCCCTGAAGGCAACTTGCGGTCTTGTGCAATCTTCTATCTATCCTGGAGCAGGTTTCCAAGTCCTCAGTGCCATAACTAACGTAGGGAGCTCAGCTTTTCCGTGGAAACAGAAGAGCAGCTTTTTCCGATGGTACCATATGCGTGACAGCTTGTGTTGGCTGTGAGAGCCAATGACTTTGTTTGCGTGCTTGAACCTCCCAAAGACTTAGTTTGCATGCTTGAATCTCCCAATGACTTATTTTGCATGCTTGAACCTCCCTGGGGACAGCCATGGGGTAGAAAATACCACTTATAGTCTCTATCTCATAGAAGAATATCGCTCAGCTTATTTTCTCCGTATTTTGGACGGTTTAAGGCAAAACACAGTGACAGTGGTAGTGCAGGACCGTGTCTGGTTCAGAGGAGCCAGACAACGTAACAGCAAGCATCGTTCCCCTTCCAGGTCTCCAGCTTGGGTGGTTGGCTTGCAGTGAGCACTTGGCAAGGAGAGAGCGTTCCCTCAACATCTACCCATCTGCCTGTGCCGTGGGGGGATACCCAAAGTTTGCAAATGAGGAAACTGTTTGAGGAAGGCATGAAAAAGGAAAGAGGTTTGCAGCAAAACGCCAACAGAATTTTTGGCCAATTTCCAAGTGCTGGAGACCCGAGAGGATGAAGGACTGTTGTTGTCACCAACAACGTGGGTTGTTGGGGTTTTTTTGCCTTGACGAGAGCAAGTTGAAATGTTTATTTCTTATAATGGCAGCTGAGATGCAGTTGTGGGAAAAGTCTGTGCTTTTTCAGAGAAATACTCAAGTTACTGAAATGTGAAAAACAGACCTGGGGGAAAATGGAAGTTAAACAGAGAGGTGAGAAATGATACGTAGGTTCAGATGCATGCAGGTTTTGGCACCTCTGAAAGTATGTTTCCACCTTTAATATAACTCATTAAAAATGTAGGAAAGTCAAGTTTAAAGACTTTTTAACCTCCATTAAAAAAGGCACTTCTCAATGAAACATCTGATTAGTCACAATTTTAGAATAGTTTGTTCCAAAAGATGGAATATGACAGAGGAAAAAAGCTCCACTGGAAACTGGTGGACGTTGACAAGAGTCCATTGTCTCACCCAAAGAAACCCCACATGAGGTGTGGACGTACCTGTTGAGTTATGCCCTCTTTGTTCATGACTTTCTGGCTGACGCTGAGGTTTTACATCTAAACTAGGTGGGTCAGGAGTTTCATACTTGTCTTCTGTAGGACAAGAAACCCATCGGTGGATTTGGGTAGGGAGTGCAGGGCAACAGTGAGCACAGCACGAACAGACGAGTGCGGTAAAGATATTGAAGATGAAGATTTAGTGGAAGCACACAGATTAGTTTACTTTTAAATTTAGATTATTATAAAGGCAGCCTTGAAACTGCATGAAGCAATAGCCTCGAAGCAGCAACGCTCTTGCACATCATTTGAGCTTTTTAAAAGGAAATATAACCTAAAGTGTTGGCGAGTGAAAGGTAGGGATAGAAACGATTCACGGAGGTGTGTTGGCTTGGAACAGAGCATGGATAATCCTTGGGGGTGTAAGACCTACCTACCCTTGAACATATAAAACCTTACAAAGCGTCAGAGATTCAGCTCCCCTCTCTTAAGTGCTTAGGTTTCCATGTTTATCCAAATATTGAATAATGTTTGTATGTCTTAAGAGGAGAACAGAGCCAAAGTACCATAAATACCATCTTGGCTATCCCTGACAATCAGCGCTGCTGAAATACTGTTTGGTTTTTGCGATCCTGTTTCTTACGAGTGAAATTGCCTCTGATTAGAGGTTGAGCTTTTTGAAAGTTACCCTCAGTGAGTAAAGCTGGAAGACTCTGGAGCCTTGGGATGGTTTTACTGCTTCAGGTGTTTCTAGCCCAAGAACCCCCTGCGATGGTCGGCATAGCCCAAGACTTTCCCCAGAAATGAAATGGGCAGCTGTTGACGCAAATATTTGTATACCGAAAATGTCATGTGTAATGCCTTGAAAAGTGCTGTTCCGTTAATTAAAAAAGTCCTAAACTTCAGAGTCAGGCGTGCAGGGTTAGGGTTTTTTTTAAGTCTGCGATATCCTGACTAAATTTTCCGCTACATTAAGCTCCCATTAAGATGTTTCGGTGTGGGCTAAACATAAAAAATAGTAACATCTAGCAATCTCCCATGGAGCTACCCAGTTTCCTAAGCACAATGTGACCCCGGGGTCACAACATACTCACACGCTGAAGTGCAGTACCATGAATAGGACTGCTTTAGAGTGTCATCTTGGTAAACAGAATTACGATATACCTTACATTTATCTCTATTTTTTCTGCTTTTACAGCTAAACATTTTGCAACCTTGCTTTCTTGGGATCAAGTTGTTGTAGCTGTGCAATTATGCTGATTGAAAAGATGATTACATTGAAGTCTCTTCTGATGATAATCATCTTCCATTTATTTAGGGCCATTCATCACAAAATACTTTCCAAATTGGTAGACAAACTTATGCACGTGGGTTTCTTCGCAATCCACAGAAATGCAAGTACCTCTGGAGAGGAATACGGTAGTTGTTTAACAGTGCACAGCAGCAACAAACAACTGCAGGAAAGTGAGAAAATGGGGTTTTTTTTGCTTAATCTGCCAAGAGATCTGATGTAGGTGGTGGTTGTTTGATGTAGAAGTTATCTGGAATAATCCCCAGTAATTCCCTGCCCTGCACTGAGTTCTCAGTACTGCTACATAATCCCTTCACCAACCCAAAAGCCACCTTCAAGGTCCCATTTGTCTGACCTAAGGGATGGCAGAGCCCCCAAAAGATGCCATGGGGTCCTACGGAGTCAATGTGCTGCTCCGGCAACCTCTGCCTGTCGCGGGGGCAGATCCGCTGTGACCGTGCCACCTGGGAAGACTTAAATGAAACAAATAATTAGCTTTGGAGGAGTTAGGTGGCTTTGCTATGGGGAGGTGTGCCCATCACCGAGAGCGAGCTGTTGGCATAAGCTTGGTGTTTGCCAGAAGAGCAGTTTTTTACCCCAAACTGCTTCTGCTGTGGACATTGACTGCTCACTCCCATACCAGTAGAGAGAAAGAGGAGCTTGGTAGGACTTTACCAACCTTCGTGATTCTTTTTCTGTCGGAAATTAGGAAGCGGAGATGCTCTTGGCAGGAACGTGGACATACCTACATGGCTATTTAGCCCAAAGCTGATAAATAAGAAAAAATAAAGCAGGTGAAAAGGTGAACACCTCATCTTTTACTGTATTAATTTGGAGTGCAAATGTTGCCTCAACGGCCAAAACATTTTTGGAGTAATAACCCCATCCCTTCTTCTTTCTTTCTTTGTTGTCTTTTTTTACGTCAGGGTTAGAAAAGAGGCAATCTTCTTGTAAAAACCAAGCAGTTGGGGGGTTCTATTTCCGCAACTGGGAAAATAAATTAAAGAAAGCTTGCTTAATAGTGGTGGAAAGCCACCTGGCAGGTGGAGAACGTGCCTGCAATTTTCTGTGTAGCCCCGTCCCTCCGCCGCAGTTCCAGGCATTTGTGCTCAAAAGCAGCCGTCGGAATTGTTCCCGTCACATGTGGAGGGGGCACAGACGGATGCTGCCATCGTACCTTAGTTTGTCACTCTAACGAGCACATCTGGAGGAGGGAAAAAAAACCAAAACCAACACAAAGCCAACAGAACAAGGCAAGCTGCTCAAAGGGCTGAAATTCAGCTTGCTTTCCAAAGCCTGCTTTGATGACAGATTTTCCCCGGCACATATGGGGTGACTTTGTCCCGCACTGTTTGATGGTTTAAACGTTGTCAGACGGGCACTGTCTCAAGCAACGAACTTGACTTTGCTGTTTTACTCGTCGTGCCATGTCTGATGCATTTTTTTTCTGCCGACAGGTCGTCACGGGGATGGCTCCTACTGGCCGGTGGACACCAACCTGATAGACAGGAGCAGTCTGAACGGTAAATACGCGCTTCCTCCAACCATGCTCCACAATTAAGTGCACTTTTGGTGATAACCTCCTCCTTTTCTTCTCGTTATTGGTCTCTCATTCCGCTCTCTTGTGGCTTGGAGGCCACCCAACGTGCCCACAGGTCGCACGCTCACTGTTTTGCAGGGAAGAGTTATCTCAGCTGTTGAAAATCCCATCCATTGTGCAAAACACCCGCTGCAAACCAGGCAGTCGTTTTAACCAGAAATATTAACAAAAAATAGGGTCAGGACACCATATATTCTGTTTTGGCTTTCTTAAAGCAGATCCCCAAACCACCCGTCATATTTCCAGCTGATGCAGTACTCCAAAAGTATGTCGTGGGGTACGATCATCCCATCGCAAGAGAGCTTTTAAGATGTATCTCAGGCCATGGGAATGCCTCTAAAAAAAATAACAGCTTAAAAAAGAATTTTAAAATGCATTTTGTTGTATTATATTTCAATTTAAGCTTTCTCCAGAAAATACCATTTTTAAAATTAATTAATCCTACCCTAAAATAGGAAGAAATGAGAGGAAACCCTGTGGATTAACAGAAATTAACTGAACCTAGTCAGTGCCAGCTGGGGTGTAGATACGCTATCAATAACTTCTGATTCCAGACCCCATCTCCGTTACCTAATGAAGCATTGTCATCTCACATTATTGAATGAAACGACAGACAAGATTCCCTCAAATGCGGTATCAAGTGAGGTTTGAAAGTACAAAATAATTACAAGGCACATAGCTGATTAACTCGCCCTGATTATTTTCCTTCAGCCGAGACAGGGAGGGAATACAAAATGTGTTTTCTGTCCTGCTTTGCTGCAGCCAACGCGCCGCTGTTGTGTGGTTTAGGCTTTCCTCCTGCTCTTATAGTAGTTCATCATAATTATAAGAACACTGACTTTTGAGAAGTAAAGAGAGCTTCCAGGGACTGCAGTGAAGGGTAGGGAGTGAAAACTTGTTGTTTTTCTTGATAGCCGCTGTATTTTATGTGGTATATTCCTTCGATGCCTTTTACTCAGCATGGAAATGAAAAAGAAAAAAAAAAAAACCAACCCAAAATATTTGGGATTTCTATATTAGACCATTGTCATGGCAAAAGGATGGCGCTCGCAGCTGCTTGTCTTACTCAGTTGCCTGAAAAAAAGCTGTGAGAAAAGGGCAAATTATTTAAATAGCATAATTGGTTAAGTAAAGCAAACCTATTAGGGCAGAAAATCAAGGCAGAATATTACAATTAAATTACATCTATCGCCAACTAAAACTGTTATTTGGAAAGATTTCTCTTTTTTTCCTTTTGTGTTCAGTTGTCCTAAAGGCAAAATGAGATCCCAGACAGATATTGTTTAGTTTATACGTGGGAGGTTGTAAGGATGATGCCATGTGAAAACTCTTGAATTCTTTTTCTTGTATCCTTGACGTGCTGTAGCACAGCTCTTCCCTTTTGCATCCCTTTGCACCGAATATTTGTTTTTTCTCCGAGCTGAAGTGATGAGACATTTTAGGGTTTGTGAGTGTGTAATCTTACAGGACGCCTATCAGATTGCTTTAGCAGACAGAACAAAAGGATTTCTCACTGCTTTGTGCAGGTGTCTGTGGTCTATGGCCCAACGCTGCGTTGGGCATTGTCCAACAAGATAATAAAAATATGGGGTGTGCTGTTCCCAATACAATTGGAAAAAAGTTGTCGAAGGTGAGGGACCACTACTTGAAGTCAGTTTGGCTGGGACTTGATACCAGAAATGATGCTATTTTCGGTCCCCATCTTGCTGCTGCGTTGAAAGGAAGGAAACTCGTCACTTCAGAAGATTGAGCCCCTAACTTGCTGGAGTGTTGCATGGGGATCTGCTCAGCACAGCAATAAACGCAATGGAATGTGATGTGGGACTGACTGTGGGGTGAACGCAATTACTGACAAATGAATCGGGCATTCAGGTTGGCTGACGCACAAGATATGTATTTGCTTGTAAATAGCGAGAAAGCCTGTATGGGCCATAAAGAAAAAAAATCCATAGTCCCTGTATTTCCATTTTCAGCTGATAATAGCAAAAATGAGCCGAGAGTTATTGACTCCCACCATCGGGTTATTAACACCCAGAAAGTGCAAAGTCATTACCGCTTAAATATTTTCCTGTTTGCTGTGCCTCTGAAATGCAGCGAGACATAAATTTCAGCTCTTTATGGCGCCCTTCTGCACCCTCTGTCTGCTCTTTTGGGAGGAATTCGTGCCACCGGCCAGGCTTGATGGGTTTTATTTCATGGGTGACTCCTCAAGAGGGAGGGGAGCGAACCCAGCGCTAACCATCCCCTCGTTGTCTCTCTTCTTTCAGAGCCTCCCATCGGGCAGATGCACCCTCCCCACGGCAGCGTCACGCCCCAGAAGAACAGCAACCTCCTTGTCATCATCGTCGTCACCGTGGGCGTCATCACCGTGGTGGTGGTGGCGGTGGTGGCCGTCATCTGCACCAGGCGCTCCTCGGCACAGCAGAGGAAGTACGTTCTCAAATTGGGGGGATGGAAGGGATGAAGTGATGCTCAGCTTCAAAGTAGATGTGGGCGATAAGGAGACGTGGTTCTGGGACTGAACCATATTTTGGGGCTCAATCTTTCGATTTTGGAGGTGTCACTCATTGCTGGTGGGTGGAGAATATCCCCCGGCTGCAGAGTAAACCACGGAGAATAAGTCCCGCTGGCACGGTGAGCCTTGAAGAAGAGTAAGTCTGCCATGCACAGCTCTCTGTTGTTTATATTGCCAAGGATAATTCAGGCACAGGAAAGAATCAATTCCATTGATTTAAAGGGAAAAAAGAATTTTTAAACCATTAATGGGATATTTGCAAGTTCAGATTTAATGTTTGCTGCCATGGTGAGGCCAGCGGGAGGTCTTCCCCAGGCCTGGAGCAGCACCAGTGACCATACCCACAAAAAGCCCACGGAGAAGATCATCTGAGAAAGACATCCACAGCTTTTGCTTCCAAATCCTGAGGAAAACAGTGGTCTGCATTGTTTTGCGTCCAGTCTGGGGGATTGGGGGGGGGGTTCAAGAAAGAATCAATTCCATTGATTTAAAGGGAAAAAAGAAAAAAAAAAGTCTTTTCTGCTTTTCTGTGCCTGGTGATGCTGTCAGACTTTCTGACTCTGCGCCCGCACAGCTGAGAAACACAGATGGTCCTGCTCACTTCCTAACCTTTGGGAGGGCGTTATCCTCTCCAGACAGTCTGTCTCCAAAAGTCTTCCAGTACAAAGCATCGACAACTCTTTCTCCAGGTAATTCTCCTATACTTGAAAAAAAAACCCCAACCAAAAGAGTCTATGGAAAATTACGGGGAAAAAATCTTTAGGCTTCTTCTGAAAGGCTGTAAAAAGGCAGCAGCGTAAAGCACAAAGCTTTTTTCAGCCCTTATGAGAAATTACATTTGGAGTCAATGGGTTTGAAACAGAGCTGGGTTTGATGCATTGAATGCATCGAAAGTTATTATACTATTAATGATTTTACTATTAATTCATTGTCTTATACTGTTATGAAAGACTGGACATGAGCAAGTGAAGTTTAATGATAGTTTGCCCACAAGAATGCACTAAGAGCAAGACGTTATTACACTGATTTGCGCTAAAGCTTAAAAAAGAGTGGTAGGATGAAAGCGGGGACGGGCAGGGGACCGGAGAGCTCCCACATTTGCTGAAACCAACTTTGGGCTGGTGGAGCATGGCCAGATGGCAGCTTGTTGTGTTTTACAGGGGGGTGTTACCCCACACATCGGTACAGTTTGGGGGGCTGACCTGATGGAGAGCAGCTCTGTGCAAAGGGACCTGGGAGTGCTGGGGGACAACAGGATGCCCATGAGCCAGCAATGTGCCCTGGTGGCCAAGGCCAATGGCATCCTGGGGTGCATCAAGAGGAGCGTGGCCAGCAGGTGGAGGGAGGTCATCCTCCCCCTCTGCTCTGCCCTGGGGAGGCCACATCTGGAGCGCTGTGTCCAGTTCGGGGCTCCCCGGGTCAAGAAGGACAGGGAACTGCTGGAGAGGGTCCAGCAAAGGGCTACGGAGATGCTGAGGGTGACAGGACAAGAGGGACCGGGCACAAAGGTGACCACAGGCAGTTCCATCTCCACCTGAGGAGGGCCTTCTCTGCTGTGAGGGCGGCAGAGCAGTGGCACAGGCTGCCCAGAGAGGTGGGGGAGTCTCCCCCTCTGGAGCCATTCCAAACCCGCCTGGACGCCGTCCTGTGCCACTGCTGGAGGTGCCCCTGCTCTGGCAGGGGGTGGCACTGGGGGAGCTCCAGAGGGCCCTTCCAACCCCCACCAGTCTGGGATTCAGTGATTCTGTGGAGTGCTTTTGTCTAAAGATGGATATTTGAGGGTAGATTTTTCTTTTTTTTTTAAATAAGAAAGCTCTCGTTTAGGCAGAAAA
Source organism: Charadrius vociferus (assembly GCF_000708025.1). NCBI lineage: Eukaryota > Metazoa > Chordata > Aves > Charadriiformes > Charadriidae > Charadrius > Charadrius vociferus. The sequence goes on from NW_009648644.1 coordinate 43,747, forward strand.
GTAAGAGCCCGTGCTTTCAGGAGCACCGGGCTAGTTGAATGATGAACTGATTTGAAAATCTGCTTCCATTGTGAGTCTGAACACCTGAAAATCAGGCCATCATGGGAAGGCAATGGCAATTCTTCTGTCGAATAGAGTTTAGTGAATCAAGGCGGAGTCTCTCTTGAGTTTCAAAGAGGGAAAAGGGAATTACAAGAGAAAGAAACATCCAAGTTTGAATTAATCAGCCTTGATCTCCTCTGTAGCCCTTGGTGTAATTACAAGAGAAAGAAACAAACAGATTCATCTCTCCAGAATGAGGTGCCTAAAACTTAAATATCCAAGTTTGAATTAATCGGCCTTGATCTCCTCTGTAGCCCTTGGTGAGTAACATATTTCAAAGGATCGTTCCTCTTATCCTGAGACATGGGAAGACGTGCTATCTGCAGATGCTTATTGCTGTCCAGTGAATAAAAAAAATGTGAAGTTGGTGGATTTGGATTGGCTCTTTAACTTCTAAATGTCTATACTATGGGCGAGTGAATCTCACCCAAGTTGCCTCAAACAAAGCATTTCTGCACTGAAAGTGGGGAATAAATAGGGCAATAAAAATTAAAACAATGGATGTTAAATTTAGTACAGCAGGAAAAATACTGAATTTCCTCAAAACGGGGATTGTTGGTGGGAATGACTTCGTCTCTGACCTGCCTGGAGAGATGCACACTGAGAGTTTAGATTCAGGCTTTTATTGGCAGCTGGTTCTTAGTTTAAAATCACAGATGAACTTCCAAACAGAAGGACTGGAGGAAGGGTAAAGGCCAAGTCTCATTGGATAATGCATGTGTCCTTCCCCAGACAAAAAACTTGCAGGTGATGGAATAATCTCCTGTAAGCCTTCAGTGGAGGAAAGTCATATTTCTTAAGTTAATTAAAACTTGGCTGAACAAAGCACAATAAAGCATATTACACAGAACAACCTGGTACTGACCTAAGTGGCTTAGTAGGTATTTTCTGTCTGAGCCATCTGGGGAGGAATGAAATATCAGCCATACAAACCCTGTGACAATTTGACGCCGGGGAAAAATAGGGGAGAAAAATGTAGCTAAAGATTCAGGCGCAATAACTTACCCAGTTGCGCGTAAGGGGAACGTATGGCTCCTGCAGTAATTGAGATTCATACCCTTGCCGTAATTACATCTTCGGCAGCACGAGCTGCTCGCTGCCCTGCCCTGGCAGTGTCTGCTGATGCGGTGCCACGGAGGATGGACAATGGGGCCACCCATCAGCTCCCTCCTTCGGTGCACTCCTGGTCCGGGCAGGGCCGTTCGGAGCTTAAGCTTAGAGAAGATGAATCCCAGTTGAATCTTAAAATAAGGGAAAATATCACTTTGTGGAGCATATACCTGAACAGCAGGACCTGCTTCTTCCAGGAATGTTTTTAAGGCTTCAAGGTATAAGAAGAAGTTGTAACATCCCAGAACAATTAGCTATGGACCGGTCAGAAGAAGTTATGACTACCACAGGAGGAAAGGTGGTGGTGGGCATCTGGTTCAAGCCTGGTGGGTAAATAGTGCATATTTAAGCCATTAAAAATGAATCACAGAATCATAGAATTGGAAGTTGAGTTGAAAGAGACTTTAAAGACTGTCTAGTTCCAACCCCTCTGCCGTGGGCAGGGACACCTCCCACTAAGACCAGGTTGCTCAAAGCATGGTCTTGAACAAGTGCCCAACCAATTAATGTGCTGGATGGGGGAGCGGTGTGAAAAGAGACTACAAAATAGAAGCTAAGACTAGTTGAAGTCCTATTATAAGTAATAGGGATGTGTCAGGACACATTTGGGAAGGCTCAGGGGAGCCAAAAGTGGAATCATAGAATGGTTAGAGTTGGAAGGGGCCTTAAAGACCGTCTAGTTCCAACCTCCCTGCCCTGGGCAGGGACACCTCCCACCAGACCAGGTATCAATCAGACTCAAACTTACAGGGAATGAGTTGACAGCCACTAAAGAGGCTCTGTATTTCACTGTTGTGTTCCCTGGAGATGCTCCTGGGTTTCTGCGTGCCCTCCACGCTGGGGTAGCTCGTTAGCGGTAACCTCCGCCCCATCTCTCACGCGGTGGCGTGAGGCTGGTCTTACCACGGGGAAGAGGACTGTGAGGCCAGATGGCAGGAGACACAGGTACTGCTATCAGCTTTTCGGGATGGCTGCCAGGGAATAAAGAGGCCAAAATGACATCTTTTCTCATCTGTAAAAGGCAAAGAGCACATTTTTGGCAGGCCAAGAGTAAAGAGCAAAAAAATATAAAATATTAACTCATGCATTGGAAGGATAATTAAGGGGAAGTAATGTTCGGGTTTATTCTTGACTGTCTTCAAAGTGCTTTGCGAACAGCCGCACCGGAGGTTCGGGTGTCGTGTGGGAGGTGGTTACGGCTTATGGGGACATTGCTTCTGTGCTCTGCCTCCGAAACTGCCCCTGCCCCATGAGAAAACACATCCAACCAGACCAAGACCAGATGGTTACCCGTGTTTTTTTTACGAGCAAAAAACCATTTTTCCCAGGAGAACATTTCATTTCTGAGCACTTCAGATAGAGACATCTTCAATTGGGGTTAAAAAAAATAAACTAGGCTGAGTTGTTATAACCTTGAGTGTTTGGTCGGGGGTAATGGAGCTGTAAAATGATGGCAATGAAGAGTAATGCCACTCTGGAGTGTTTGAAAAATTATCCTGTGTGTCTTGTAAGGAGGTATGTGGGTGTGCTGTGTGAGGGCTGGAGTCGCTGCCCAGGTGGTGGTGGGATCAAAACTATAGAAATAGTCAACAAGAAGAAGTTTCTTCTCCAGAAATCTTATTGTGAAAGTACAGCTGAAGTTCTGCTCTCATTATGCAAGATTGCATGACCATAATATATATTTTAAGGGCAGAGATGAACTCTGGTTTTATATCCATCCATATATATCATCATGGTGTGCAAGCTGGATGCGTTTGGTGGTGTAAAAGAATTGAACAACAGAAACGCTGCCATCTGAGATCAGTTCTTCAATTCCAAACTCATTGCTTTCCCAATCCCGGCTGCCGTTATAAAGGGGGTAATGGACTAAATTTGAATCCGACTGTAAATCTCAACACAAACATCCGAAGCATCAGTTTCCGTTGCTGCAGCAGAGGTTTTGGATGTTGAAGCTTTTATGACTGTCTTCTATAGATAGAAGGTGCTTCTGTGGTGCGGCAGAGATCCTGCCTCCCCCTGAAACTGAGGGTAGACGCATTTTTAGAAGCCGAACCTCAACTTTTTCATTGCGTAAACAAAACCTTCCAGGGGAGGATGTATTTTCATTTGTTATTGGTGACCTTTTCGTGTGAGCTCCTGCCTCGGATTCCATTTGCTACTCCCGGGCTGTCAGAACATCAATAATTTGTGAGAAAAAACAACGCAACCCAAGCTAGATCACTGCATATATTTTTAAATGGTATCATTGCTGTAGCAGTTTTGTAGTTGCGATTGGAATGACATATTCATTATAACCCCCTCTTTACAGTTGGGTATAAAATTACTTCGGGGCTAAAATTTCTCTTGCCTAGCTCGAGCCTGGAGAAATGAATTCTTTTCTATTGAAAGTGACATAAAAGCTTCTGTATCCCGAAGTGAAGAAAGTAATTCCTTGTTTAGAGCCAAAGTTATGGTCTTTTTTTTTTTTGAGGTGAGCCAGAAAACAACTTTACTTTTTAACTTCAGGCGGATCCCACGTTAAGGTTTGAACGAAAGGGCTCGTGATTATTCTTGTAGGTGTTAATCAGGATGGGACGAGGGGCTGTGCAAGACGGTATTAAAGAACTGTCTTTATTCCGTAGAGGTGAAGTACAGCGCTAAGAAAATTCAGACCGGGCTGAGAAAATTCAGCAAAGAACAGAAATTGATTCAAACACTTGGAGTTGCTTAAAGTTTAAAATTTCCTCGAGCTTTTTTTATATTTTTTTCCTGGTGAAATAACCCCATGCCGTCTTCCAGAGTACTGCCTGGAGGGCAGATATCTGAGCACACCTCCACCAACGATACCCACAGTGCGAGTCCTAGGGATGCCCGAGGTTTGGCATTGCTTCCCGTGGATTTGGGAAAGAGCCTTCCCTTCGGGAGGCGCACCACTGTGTTTTGGGGCGAGCCTACGACGAGGGTAGCGAGTAGCTGAGAACACTCAGTGCCCCTGGAAATCAAGGGTTTCTCTCTCTCTTTTTTTTTTTTTTTTTACCTGAAAGTGCACATGAATTTTAAAATATTCACCTGCAGCTCTTTGTATATCACAAGTATTTCTACTTTTCCCCTTGGGACAGTAATATTCCTTTCCTTTCACAAATTACGTTGAGATGTACAAAGCGAAAAACAACAGGGAAGAGTACTTTTGGATTATTGAGCCAAAAACTCTAACAACAAGGCAGAAAACCTGTTCTTTCGGAGTTATTTAAATTGATAGATTTCTGATAAGACTTTCTCTACATCTATAAATTAGTCGTTGTGCTCCGTATTTAAGGAGCCTATCTTTGCTTTAGGACAGAAAAACATGCATATTTTTTTATAAATAGCCTGTGTAGTGGAGGGGAGGTGAAAGCGTGAGAGCAGCGGAGCGGGGCTGTCCCCTTGTGGCGTGCTCTGTGCTCCCTGGAGGAGGTGACCCGTTGACCCAAGAGCGTATCGCAATACCTGTGTGTAATGAGAAGAGAGTTGATGTTCCTCTGGGAAACGTTACTCTGGATTTCTTGAGCTTTTCTGTAATAAAAATACTGCTTTGGTGTAGATTTAAAGGAATGCAGCATATGTTGCACGCAGTTCTGGAAGGTGGAAGATGTGCGTAACGTGGCAGAAGTGGGCTCAGCAGT
>NW_009648644.1:48712-57111 GCF_000708025.1 Charadrius vociferus
TGCTGAACCCCAGGCCCATCCCCTGGAGCAAACTCCGGGAAGCATAGGACCACACCAAGATAACCACTGTCCTTTGAAGGACACAACCGGAGGGGTTCCTTAGAGAGATACCAATGAGGAGACATCACTCTTTTGGTATTATAAAAGGGAAAAATGTTCGTACGTGACGGTTTTGATCTTTCTTTGCTGCAGGAAACGTGCAACACACAGCGCTGGTAAAAGGAAGGGCAGCCAGAAGGACCTGAGACCGCCGGATCTGTGGATACACCACGAGGAGATGGAAATGAAGAACATCGAGAAGCCAACGGGCTCGGACCCCGCAGGAAGGGATTCTCCCATGCAGAGCTGCCAGGACATCACCCCCGTCAGCCACAGCCAGTCGGAAACGCAGCTGGGCAGCAAGAGCACCCCACAGCCCGGTGAGGGGCTCCCAGGGCAGGAGAGACAGAAATTGCCTGGGTTTCACTTGTAGATTTGGGGAAATTAGAGTTGTGAAATTTGCATCCAAATTTTTTTTTCCTTTTTTTTTTTTTCCTTTTTTTTTAAAGGAATAAGTGTTTTCTTGGGTACACCAGAGATGAATAGCCCGAGTGGGTATTAAGCTTACTTGTATGACAGTATTAAACTAATTTCGTCCATGGTTTATTAAAACAGCAGAAGTAACATAAATATAAGGTTCGCGTGAGACACAGTATGAAGGGAGAAATACAGCTTTTATTTCATTGCAGATTACTCCACTGAACATCCAGTTCCAAGCACATTTTCTTTGTGACAAGTGCATTCTCTAGAATCTTTGAATACTTCAAATATCCTACACTAATGTGACTAAATCAGAGCATCCATATTTCAATACCAAACCAGAGAGTCTGATTTCTATACCTGCTGGGGCAGTTTGGAACGGGATTGCGCATTGGGCAGCATATCTCTGGTCTAGGTAGATGTGCTAGTGGTGGTCCAGGACCAGATAAGGGGAAGATGCAGGCACGTCTTGAACTTGCCATGGTTGCTGTAGAATAAAACAAGCTGGACAGACTGGAGGAGCCACCATGAATGGCTGGGTCTGTAGGATGGGCAATCAGGACCTAAGACTTTGTGGCATCTCACAAGGAAGGTTGTTTTCATCCTTCAGATGTATTTCAAAGAGCAATTCTTGGCTGCCAGGTTTTATAGGTACCAGAATTTATGCAGCCTTTTTTTTTTCTGGTGGTGATACTTGAATTTTAAAATAACGTGTTACAGGGAAGTTGCAAGAAAAATGTCGTGGTTTTATGAAGTGAGTGGGGTTTGCGGGCTAATTTCCGAGATCAAGAAATATCGTGATATCTTAATTCTCGTACTTAAAAAATGCAAACAATAATTGCATTCGGAAAAGGCAGCCAAAATAGTCTGTGCAGCTCTTTGCAGGTGATGATATTTGATGATCGCGTAAAAAAAACCTGAATTCTAAAAAAAAAAAAAGCTGTTGAACTTTCTCCTAGATGCGAGGTGAAGAGGAACATCCATTCACAGCGTTTTCAACTAAGCCGTTGTGTTGTTTTTCTCTAGGTCCTGAGACAGAAGATGTTGGGAGCAGCATGTCCACGTTGGAGCGGTCGCTTGCTGCCCGCAGAGCCACCCGTGCCAAGCTCATGATCCCCATGGATTCACAACCAAACAACCCTCGTGAGTACCAGGACCATCCCCTGTCCCCCTTTCTGCACCGCGTGTTCACCCGTCTGAAGATCTCATACGATCTTTCAGATGTCATCTAGTTATGCCTCATAAAGTTAAGTCGCGTTCTGGGGCATCGCATGGGCTAATGCGCATTCCTGGGGGACAACAGGATGCCCATGAGCCAGCAATGGGCCCTGGTGGCCAAGAAGGCCAATGGCATCCTGGGGGGCATCAAGCAGAGTGTGGCCAGCAGGTGGAGGGAGGTCATCCTCCCCCTCTGCTCTGCCCTGGGGAGGCCACATCTGGAGCGCTGTGTCCAGTTCGGGGCTCCCCAGGTCAAGAAGGACAGGGAACTGCTGGAGAGGGTCCAGAAAAGGGCTACGGAGATGATGAGGGGACTGGAGCATCTTTCTGCTGAGGAAAGTCTGAGGGACGTGGGGCTTTTTAGTGTGGAGAAGAGAAGACTGAGGGGGAATCTTATCAACACTCATTAATCCTTCAAGGGAGGATGCCAGGAAGGAACAGTCCTTTTTCAGTGGTGCCCAGTGACAGGACAAGAGGGAACAGGCACAAACGTGACCATAGGCAGTTCCATCTCATCCTGAGGAGGGCCTTCTCTGCTGTGAGGGTGGCAGAGCAGTGGCACAGGCTGCCCAGAGAGGTGGGGGAGTCTCCCCCTCTGGAGCCATTCCAAACCCGCCTGGACGCCGTCCTGTGCCACTGCTGGAGGTGCCCCTGCTCTGGCGGGGGGTGGGATGGGGGAGCTCCAGAGCGCCCTTCCGACCCTGACTGTTCTCTGATTCTGTGAAATCTCTCTGTCTCCCTACTATAAAACTTTAAAAAAGGGGGAAGAGTTTAAGCTGCCAGAGCAGAAAACTTTGCAATTGGTGATATTATTACTATCAATAATTGTAATCATCTGGACATTATTGCACTTTCTGCTGTATTTTCTTTTGTCTATAGTAGTTGGCCATGCCACCATGTGCTTTTTTAATATGGAGCAACTCTCTTTTGAAGCCAAATAAATGAGGAGAGAAGATGTTTTTGATAGGTTTTAAATTTTAGTGACTACAGTGCATTTATCATTGAACAAATTTCATGGACAAAGTGAATCTTTTTCAAAGCGGCAAAGTACACAACAAAGACAGGAAGGCTGGAGACCATTAGATGGGTTCTCCCATCCTGCAGAACTGATTAAAATTTCTGATGTGACCTTGTTTCACATCCGAGCAAAGGAAGGGGGTAAGTGAGAGCCCGCAGGCACCGGAGAGAGGGTTTGGCACTTATCAAGTTCCCGGTCAAGGATGAGGCTTTGGGTCTCCACCTTTCCTCTGAGCAGCCCTGTGATCAATCTCTGGGTAGCTCTCAGCTTTCAGCTCGAATTTCTACCTTTGTCCTCACAAAATAGATCCCATAGGAAATCTATAGGAATTGCTACATCTGTGTGAATTGTCTGAGTTAAAAATGGACATATACCGACAGAAATCCATTTCATCACAAAATTTCGTTCTGGCTCTCAGGTTGAAATGTAAGCGCCTTTTTGTAGGTTTGCGGAAGGGCACATCACAAATGAGATATTAAAAAAAAATAAAAATAGAAGGAACTGAATGAAGGAGAGGGAATAACCTACTGTGCCTTCGTTCAGGAAATTGCTTAGTAGGGGCTAGTCTTGGTTCCCTTAATTTGCGTTCATTATGGGGGCGATTCAGGTCACGCTGCTCATCCTCAGTACCCAGTCCTTCCGAGGATAATCCAGAGGTGCCCAGGGAGAGGTTGAATTCCGGTTCTCCACACCTTGTGCTGGTCACATCACCACATTTCATCCCCCACCCTCTGTATCACCTGGAAGAAAGACCGCTGGGATGCGGTGGAGAAAGCTGTGACTCCACCAGGGAAATATTCCCATCTTGTAACCACAATAATCTCACAATCGGGCAATTTACCCTTTTTTTTCAGTGGGATTCCTCCTGGGTTGGCCTGGGTTGAAGGAGGGCAGCAGTCCAAGAAAATGGATAGATTTGGAGTGGTGGAAGCAAAATCAGAACTAAATCAATTGTCGTTACGATGGGGCAATAGCAGTGCTAGTTAGGTAAAAGTCAAGTCGACATTGTTCTACAGCTTGCAGATAAAAGTCCTCTTAAATATATTTAATTTTTTTCAGTCAAATGATGCATTTTGACAAATGATGTCCTCTTTTCTATTTATTTATGTTTTCAACAGTATAAATCTAATCTACAGCGACAGCATACCATGATTGTTTGCAAATAATTAAACTCAGATTTGTGAAAGTCTTATTTGTGCAGGCTGAGTTGTGCTGAATGTGTCCCCAGAAAATGTCCCCAGAAAATAAAATTGAGGCTTTGTCAGATTAGATGCTTTAATTAATTTCTCTCCGTTTGCCTGATACTGAAAGAAACTGTCAGCACTGAGCGATTAAATAGATTCAAGAAGAAACAGCCTAACTCTGAAGCGAAACCCACATACTGTTAATTGTTAAAACCCAAATCTGGAAGTATTCACGTTCATCTCAATAATCAGTATTTGCAGTCGTTGCGAACAAGTATGGTCCATCACGCGCCTTCGCTTGCTGAAGTGGAAGGCGCATGAAACAGATCCATTTGATACCTTTTTGGTGACATCTTTGATGGCTGTAATGCTACTGAACTGCAGGCAGTCACAAATGCCGAGGCTGGTGGAGAGAGAGGAGTATTTAAAAAGTAATTGAGAAAGTCTTTGCAGGATATCACGTTCAAATATTGTACCCGTAATTCTCCTGGTTTGTATTTGTAATCCTCACTTATGGAAGAGGGAAATAAAATGCTCGTAGAGTGAACCGGTTTGGAGAGAGATTTCTGCTGCGTTTTGCGGGGAGGTTCTTTTCTGTTCATCCCCCTTCCTTAAAATTGCAGAAAATCACAACAGTTCTTTTTTTCAGGGGAATACGAACATGTCGACTCGGTTGCTTTGGCAGCCTCTGGGGTGCTTGAATGCCATTCAAAATGTCCCACTTTGTCATTTCTGTAAGCTGTTCTTGGGTGCTGCTTTTTTTTTTTTTCTTTTTTTTATGTGATGCAGTACATTTTAAATGTAGAAGAGTGTTTAGGGAGCTCTGTGATTTGGTCAGGGAATTTCTGTTTTCAGTGTCTTAGTGTATCAATATTAAGTGCAAATTCAATCGCTGACAGGCTGTGACAGAACAGATTTGTTGTCATATCTGCTTGAAATTGCAAAGATTTATTGAAAATGTTTGATATTACCTTTTCTCCATCATAGCTTCTCTATTGTGGAGTCCGGCAATGTATAGTAATCCTGTCTTATTTTAAAAATGAAAGTGCTAGGTACCTCCAAAGAAATGAAGGAATGGGCTTCGAAAAACAAGGTGTTCTTTAATAGGATTCAATAGTGATCTTTTTCACCGTAGCAGCAATGTTATAAATATTGTCAGTAAAAATGTCTTGCACAGACAAAAATGAAATGTCTGAAGAGTAGAAATGCTCTTCTAAAAGTAGGTGAATTGAACTCAGGCAACTCCAAAGCTCAGATCACCCAGGTTAGCCTTTCTTCATGGCTTTTCTTCATCTCCGCGCTTCTCCGTTACCTCTGGAAGCGCAGCGCTGTCTCGCTGACAGCCGCGTGCTTAAAAAAAACCCCACCACCTTCATAAAGCCTTGGCACCGCCGTAGCTCCTTGTGTGCCCTTGGGCAGGTAGCCCAGTTCGCCGCTCTGTGCAATGGATGTAGCAGGAGCTAGACGGAATTGTAATGACTGCCTTAAAGTTTGCGGCGTTGCTTAGAATTCATGTGCGAAAGGCACTAGATAAGCCGAAGCTTATCGTCAGTGAGCCGAAAATCTCTGCTTATTGTTTGGCTGGGCAAAACTTTACCGAGGGTTTCCAAGTTTTTCCTAAAAGCTACAAAGAATTTTATGATTTGTGTAGCGTGGTTATCACCCACTCTTCAAGCATTGACCTGAAGGTGACAACTCACGGGAAAGCCTGAATTTAGCACGCTGTGATCCTGGTTTTCGAATCAAAGCATGACAAATTCAACTCAGGAACTCAACTTCATCTTCAGCCTTATAGCTACGGGTTGCTGCCACCTCTCGCCCCTGTTCCTTACAGGCTTGGACACTCCAGAGTGGGGAATGATGCCCAGACAGACTTAGCTGCTGGGGCCACTGGGGACATCCGAGGGTGGCGGGGACATTGGTGTGATGCTGCAGACCTGATGGAAGAGTTGCCGGAGCCCACGCTCCTCCAGAGCAGCGGCTGAGGGCAGTGGGCATCCGAAATGGCACCAGGGACATGAAATAAGCCCTTAAATTGCCCGATGCGTTCCTTCTCATGTACTTGTCAAGGGGTACAAAGCACCCCCAAAAACGTGGCTGAATAGCTGGAACACAGGCAAAAAGCTATCTAATTTTGCAGATAATTGCAGACGGCACGTGCAATTATCCGCTGTATACCAAAGAGGTGTATTTCTGTATACAGTGGTGGCTTCTGTGGGGCAGAGGAATCTTTTACACTGAGCGTTTCGAGTACTTTGCTTTGGAAACGTGGTTGTTTCTGGTTCCTTACTGACCCTCTAAGGACTCTTTTTTATTTAATTTTCCGAAAGCGCTCATTTAAACTCTCTCTCTTTATTTCCTTTCAGCTGTGGTCAGTGCCATTCCGGTACCAACACTAGAAAGTGCACAGTACCCTGGGATCCTGCCGTCCCCCACCTGCGGATACCCGCACCCGCAGTTCACCCTTCGGCCGGTGCCGTTCCCGACCCTCTCTGTGGACAGGACCTTTGGAGCAACAAGAAGTCAGTACAGTGCTTTTCTTCTGCTATTTGCTCTTAAAGTGCTTGGAAATAGGTTGCTTTCTATCATCGGGATGTATAAGCTCTAGCCAATGCAAATCATGCTGCCGGCTTTTTTGGGAGCCGGGAGAGGTCCCGTCTGGTAACACCAAGTGGCCACGAGCTGCCTCTTCTCCAGCGGCAGCTCCAGCTGTAATTTCCCACCTGTACCCAACACCTTAAAAGCCATTGCCTCCTGTCTTTTCTGCAGGTCAGTCATTTCACTGCACTTTGATTTCCTTTGCTTTATACATAAGGATATTCCCAGAAAAAAACGCAGGCTTCGAGAGCTCCTCTCCATCCCGTTGTATCATCGCTCATTAAAATCATCCATGAGAGCACTTACCCGACCTCTCCACACAGCGTCTTCCCAGGCTTAGCTGCCCTCGCTGCTAGAAACGTTATCCTTAATATCTAACTTGCTAAAATTTAAGCCAATTGTTTCTTGATTCGCTTATAGCAGGTGTAGAGAAGAGTTTCTTTTCTCCCTTTTGCAGATTTTTTTTATACGTGTGAGTACCGTTATCCCGTCTCGCATCGCTCGGCGTCTTCTCTCGAGTGAGCTCTCTATTGGTATTTGCTCCTCTGCAGTAATGGATGTGTGGGTTGTGCGTTCCCTTAACTATTCTTCACCTTCTCGTGGTCACCCCCAACCTCACCTTCCCAACTTCCTTGCACGCCTCCGCCATGCCGGCAGCCATCTGTTCTCTCTTGGGGCCTAACGAGCGTGCCCTGGCATATTAATTATAGTCAGAAGGCTAGTGGATCCTTACAACACTCCCTTAACCCTACTGCGTATCAAGTCTGAATTATGGACAGATTAACGTCAATCTGTTCCAGGTGGTTTTTTGCACATCACAGAGAGTCTGCGCTGCCGGTCCGCAGGGAGCTCATCTCAAAATGACAGATTTTTTCCTCCTGTTCGGTTGCTGCTTTCAGTCAGTTCAGACAGGTCTTTGGGGAGCAGGGATTGAAATCCAGTGGTGGGATTGTAGGTAAAAGGTGCGTTCAGGTGTCCTAGTCGTCACCCTGATGTTCAGTCGTCACCCTGATGTTCGGTCATCACCCTGATGTCTTCAGTGTGGTTGCTGAGGGTCCTTTCAAAGCTGGTTGGCCATTTCCTCTGGAGGGCCTCGCTGGAATAATCAGGTTTTAGGTCTGCTGCTTACATTAATACCAAACCTACCACAAATGCAACGCACAGAAACAAAGTCAATACGAGTTTCTTGCTTGAGAAAATCAGATATTGGGGAAGAAAACTAAAGTTAACTACCCTGTGCCTGATCATGGAGACAGAGAAGAAAAATTTGAAGACTGAATTGTTTTCTCAACCTTCATCGTTTCGGCTTGCTTGTAAAGGACGTGAGCATATAGGTTTATATAATGGCAGTGTTCACTACTTTTCATTCCGAGGAGGGATGAAGGGATATAGAAGCACAGAATCACAGAATAGTTTGGGTTGGAAGGGACCTTTAAAGCTCATCTAGTCCAACCCCCTGCCATGAGCAAGGACACCTTCAGCTAGACCAGGTTGCTCCAAGCCCCATCCAACCTGGCCTTGAACACCTCCAGGGATGGGGCATCTCCCACCTCTCCGGGCAACCTGAGCCAGTATCTCACTGCCCTCAGCGCAAAACATTTCTTCTGTCTAGTCTGAATCTCCCCTCTTTTAGTTTAAAACCATTACCCCTCATCGTATCGCAACAGGACCTGCTTAAAAGTCTGTCCCCATCTTTCTTCTAAGCCCCCGTTAGGTACTGGAAGGCTGCAATAAGGTCTCCCCGGAGCCTTCTCTTCTCCAGGCTGAACACCCCCAACTCTCTCTGCCTGTCAATATATACTTGTATATATAAAATTGTATTTCGAATATGGTGCCCAAAGCTTTTCTCAGCACCCGCACTG
>NW_009648644.1:57366-60777 GCF_000708025.1 Charadrius vociferus
AATAATTCCTCTGAGACAGAGCCTACCTGCAGTACTGCCGGACCGAGCACCCTATGGATCAAGATGTAGCAACCCCTGAATAAATAATATGCCGTGCCATTAGCGAGGGCGTTGCTTGGCCTCCTGCCGCGCGCACAATGCTCGAACACCTTCTTCTCTTTCTTGAAGACCTTTTTCATTGACCCGAAGATTTGAGTGCAGCAACTTATCTTGAGGACAAATGTTCTACTGAAGAGGGAACAAAAGGAAATGGAAAAAAAAAGAGCTTGAATAATAAGCTGTCTTGCCTGTTCAATCGCTGCTGATGACAGTACCAGCCATAAAATACAATTGCTAAATATCAGTTTTTCCAGGCGGAAAACATCTCCGAGCCATGATAAAGCGACTGTTGTCTGGTCGGCAATCCTTCCCATGCTTTGCCTTCTCCTCCAGGCTCCTCCAGAGCTCTGTCACACTCTCTGCTTACAATGGTCCCAAGAGAGGTTTGGGAAGATGGTGACATGCCTAGTTTGCCTTCTTCAAGAAGAAGAAGATGGTCTTTTTTCTCCTCTGCCACAACTATTGGAGATGCTGAGCCATCACTGTCTCCAGTAAGGAAAGAAAAGCAGCTGGAGGAAACCATCTCCCGTTTGGAAGGTACTGGGGTGGCCCCATACCCATCCTGCCCCATCCCCACACTGGTCAGCAGAAACAGGTTGTGTTCTGGTCCCATCCTGATCATGCTTTTACAGGAGGCAGAGTACTTTTCTTCAGGCTGCCCCTAAAGACTACAACTGGTCTAACAGCACTGGTTTTAGTGGAGCCTTTCAGCGGTGTATTGCCCTAATAATCCCCATGATGAAAACTTGGAGACGTTCAGAAAATACGGGTGTTTTTTTGAAAATAAAGAGATACTATTTTCTAATCTTAAAAAGAAAGATTGAAAATTGTGTAGAAAAATAGCAAATTTATTAGCGTATTCCCTGATAGGATAAGAGGTAATGGTTTTAAACCAAAAGAGGGCAGATTTAGACTAGATAGAAGGAAGAAATTTTTTACAATGAGGGTGGTGAAAATCTGGGACATGTTCCGCATGGAAGTTGTAGTTACCAGTTTGAAGGCATTCCCCATCGATCTATCTTGGTCACATAATATAACCTGTGTAAGTTCAAAAATACACAGAACGGCATTAGGAGATACGGAATAAAGTTCATTTTAGTCTCCATCTACCATCACAGACTTTGAATCCTTATTACCTTTTGTTTTCAATCTGCATGGATTTTTTATTCCCTCAGACCCTCGGTAATAGCTGGAGGATAACCTGAAATCTTTTATGTAATGGTGGTTATGTAGGTCTCCAGGTTTTACAGCTAAATCTATAAGATAAAACATACCCATATGGTAAAGCGTTAATTTAATAGCCTTTTAATGCAGAGACCATTATGCTGATGCTGACTGATAAAGCTGATAAAGCTTTGCTCTCTAAGAGCACCGCTGCAGGAAACACCAAGAAGGTATTCGGTGGTAAGGAAGTGTCCGGTTTACTCGTTTCTCCAAGCAGCTCAAGAGCATCCCAAAAGAACCGTCCTTATGGTCACAATGAAAAGTGTTGGGCTCCACAGGAAATTCAGACTTTGACAAACACGTTGAAAGACATTTTGAGGCCAAGAGCATAGACAAAATGCTTTATTTGGACCCGAAGCAAAGGTCTCGCCAAGGATTTTCCAGAAGGCGTTGTAACCTCAGATGTGTACCTCTATGAGACTCCCATGCTATTTTGCATCTTCCTTGACTGGGACAAGGGGAAGGGAGAGAAGAACCCAATGCCCGTGGTAGCCTAGAGCACCAGCATGTTGTGACACCTTCATGAACACGTCGTGACACCTTCATGAACACATCGTGACACCTTCATGAACGTGTGAGCAATGAGTAAGGGTGGAACGAGCTAAACTATCGCTCCTGCTCTACCCCATTACAAATAACCTCAATATCTCTGACCTTAAGGAGACCTTTGGCCCTCAGAGAAGAAGAGAGAGGGCTCTGCTGGGCAAGGAAGGAAACGGAAAAGCAGAGCTGGGGTGATGGCATGGTAACGCAAAGAGCCTTGAAGGTGAAAACAAGGAAAATGAGCCACAGTTGAGCAAACTTTTAACAAACTGTAGATGATTTTGACCTTGGTCTGATCCTGTAGTTGGGTTTCTAGCCGTGGTCATCAATGTTGCCAGGGCTGTCTGCGGTATTGCCATAGGAACAAGCAATGGGGCCGTGGAAAGGAGGAGAAATCCTCATTTTCATTTTTTCAAAATTGTTTTGCCACTTAGTAGGTTGTAATTACTTATGTACTTTGACATTAATTATTATAAAATGCCTTGAGATTTGACTTGGCTGGGTAATTGCATGTTATTTGCACAATGAATTCTGGTTGTTTCAGCAAGCTTTGAAAGAAACCAGATCCTTTGGAGCATTTTGGGTCCCAGGATAATAACTAGTTCTGATATCTGTGTGTCAGGAAGGTTGTTTTCTTCAGTAAAAGGTTGAGCTTTTCTGAGGTTTCTTTTTCCTGCCCCAAGCTGCGTGGTTAACCGTTGTGCCGTGAGCCGTCCTGGCTGGTGTAGGTACTGGGGAGACGCCAGACATCAGCAATACGCTCAAATTAAACAAGTTCCTGTTGCGATTGGGCTCTTCACTAACCATTTTCCTTCCTTCCTTCCACTCTTTGGCTTGGAAATAACGTCAGGTCTTGTGGGCACTTTTGGGGGGGGAGAACTTCCTCCAGTGCTGCTCCTCAGGGCAATGGGGCAGGAGGTGGGAGAAGAGCCAGGAAAGACCACGGACCCCGGCTCCAGGGAAGCCTTCAACGGCACACGGGATGCAGGAGTTGGAAAAGAAGATACGAGATGGTGGTTTTGATCCAATTCACTGATTCTCATCCTGCAGTAGGCAGTAAATAGAGGTGGCAGGCTCTTTCCTGCAGCATGGGGAAGTGAACTTCTTGCTGCCATCCATAAAGACTCCCACTTATCAGTCCTCCTTGTAATTACTTCTTAACTACTTCAGCTCGTGGTGGTAGGCATAGCGGTCAGGAAGAGGTTGTAAAGGTTTGTTTCTTCCAATAACAGTTCCCTTACAAGAACGAAGTAATCTTTCTTTGGAATTATTTTGTTTGTTTATTTTCTTAAACTTCTTAAAGCCTGCACAGTGCGGTACAGGATGGTTGCCCGGTGTAAAGAGTTTCTCTACGTGACCAAGAGGTGAAGAGCAGTGCCATAAATCTGGGCAGTACCACCGGGATGGGTGCGTGCGCATCCTCCCTTCTTGTCTTCGGTCCCTCTCCCTGCACAGCGTCTTCTTTGCTGCACGTACTCCACAGAAGATACTCTGATTTTAGACTACAGGAGTAGAAGATTTTGCATCTGATAAGTTTCAAGAGAA
>NW_009648644.1:61731-81624 GCF_000708025.1 Charadrius vociferus
TCTATACGGTGTTATGGTAATAATCCGGTATTTCATTCTGACAATCTGGAATAAAAATTCAGGACGAGGCAAGAGCTTAAAATCAGCGTTAACAAGTAAGCGATAAAAAGGCATGAAACGAGATGCCAAATGAATCCCTTGGTCTTGTTGCCAGTCTCCTGTTGTACTGCAGTGACTTGAACCAGCGCCAAAATGCTTGACTCTCGTTTCAAGGCTCGCCTTTTCGATAATGAAAGGACTATTTATGTATGCTGGAAAAGAACTGACTGCAATCCACTCCAGTGCGCGACCTACTTAAAAATTAAATCGCGAGCGCGCAAGGAACAGGAAGAAAATTATTATTTAAAAGAATTTAAAAAAAGGCTGTGGGATAGTGCCGTTGCTGAGCGAAGGTGTGGGCTGGTTTCTGGTTTCAGGGTTAGGTTAAACGCAGTGAGACGTGAGCGGGGGGGTACGGCAGAGCAAGAAGCGACAGTGCCTCCCCGCGCATTTCGGGGTTTGTTTCCAGAGCGGCGCCATTTCTGTTTTAAAAATTCACCCTTGGAGCAAAGGAGCACATTTGTATGACACGTTGTATCTGATGTCTTCGTAAAGGAGACCCAGAGTTGGAACTGCCCTTCACGTGAACCGGTATAATTTGAGTCACTCTATTTGCCTTGGTAACCCTAACTACTAGAGCTATGAAGGGGAAAAAAACCAGCCCGGTATCTGGTTTTAACTGTTTGCCCTACTCCTTTAGCTTGGATAATCTCCAGTTTGGCTCAGAGAACCTTTGAGATTTCAGCTTGACTCTTTTCTGTTCTGATGCTGCTTGCCCAGCATAGCTTTCTTGCCATACAGCATATGTTCGGTGGATGTTTGCAACACGCAAGCTACCGAACCGTCGCTGCGTTTTTACTGGGAGCACCTGCTATCCATCAGCCAGTAATCCAGTTTCTGACAGCAGGCAGAAAGTAGATAAATCCTTATTTGCTGCAGAAGTGCTTTTGCCAAATAGCGCAGCTGAATTCTTTTTTTTATATATAGCAGAGTCCATTCATCTTTATGTAGTGCTGCGTTGTACTTTCTGAGGATCCAGTTCTCCTTGTGGAACTGGAGTGAGTAAGCCTGCTTACCTCGAAAGGGCTGTTTCTTCTCTAAGTCAAGCAGAGTTTACGTTTTAACCGTAATAATTGGGGGGTGAGGTAAAGAGAGAGGAAGTTGGGACATGTTACTAATCCTTATGAAGAATCCCATCATCCTGAAAAAATAAAATTACCTTTTTTTGAGTAAGTAATCTTATCTAAGCAGATGCCACGTTGCCTACAAGCAACCTGTGGGGCTTTGCGATTAGGCAAAATTAAGAACTGAAAGCTTATGGCAATGATCTGCCATAAAGCAGTGGAAATAAATAAAGCAAATGCAAAAGCAGTGAAAAAAAATCTGTTTTTCTGGGCTCTGCCACATAGACGAAATGGTGTTCGAACTATTGTATTCGCTGTTATACTGAAACGACAATTCTTACTTTTAGAGTTGTGTATAACTTCATTTCTGAGCTGCCTCCGGCTATTTGGTGGTGTTGGGGGCTGTTTATTTCTCTCCATGGATTGTTTCCCGTCCTTTTCTCAATGTACTTGTCCTCAGCATCATTAGCCAGACTGATGTTGTCTCCGTTACCAATTTCTTAGGGAAAAGTTTCCTTTGCAAATGCGAACTCGTGTTTGTGCCTCTGGGCAGTGAGGGGGATGCAGACCTGATCCTGGTCCTGCACATGAGCCCTCAAAACTGGGATCCTCTTTCAGCACCCGCTCCCGAATCCCACTCCTCTGGAACTCGGATCGATCTTCTTTTGGCTTCAAATGGGGAGAGAGAAAGCACCGATAAAGAGATGCCGAGAAAGAACGCTTCATTTCACCGGCAATTCTGAGTAGTTAAGACTCCCCGTGAGCGCGATGTCTCAGCCAGAGTTAAGATACCCACGAAAGGGAAATTTTGAAGACATCTGTGACTTTACAAAGCTTGTGATGCATTTCTCTGTTTGAACAAACCTCCTGGCAAAGGGGACTGAGATGTCCCTGGGGTCACTCGTCTCTAGTCCCCGCTGGCAGAGCAAGGGTGGCCGAGCTCTCTGCAGGCCGGCTCAGACAATTCCCTTATGGACCACGTCTGCTAATTATACCCTGCTTAGGCACATCTCAGGTTTAAAAGGCTCTTAGCAAATTCCCCCGTTGGAATAACTGTTACTTTCCTTAGTAGAATTCATTAATTTTTCATTACGTTTTTCTTAAACTTAAAGACGTCTTTACGTGTCCCATGTAATAAAGTAATAGGGCAATAAGTAATGGGCTCAGCGTCACTTAAACCAATTAAACTACGCTTTGCTTTGCTGTCCTAATTTTTAAAAGCATGTCAATCAGGTGTCTTATACCTCCAGACAATCCGTAATGAATGGAACGATCCTGCAGAATTCGGAAGACAGCAGAGACGTTGATCCAGAGATTCCCAGCAAAGGCTTTTAAAAAAGCAAGAACCTGAAGTTCAGCGGTGATTTCCCTTGAAATCCCGTCGTTGCCGGTTCGCAGACTCTCCTCCCTCCAACCTGATGGGTTTTATATCTCCCCGTAAAGAGTAGCTTGCATGGAAGTGTCACCAGTGGTGTCCTCTGGTCCTCAGCCAGCCCCACCGCCTGCCCCACTGCCAACCACGTGCCGCAGCTCCAGATGTATTTATATATTTAGATTATAATACTGGAGCTGATGTCTAACGCCGGCCCTCAGGCGATATTAGTATCGAAACGAATTTTTGGATCTTGCCCAGAGAATAGATGAGCGCAGCGCTTTTCCTTGGCTTTGATTGACCCGATGCTAAAAGGAGGTATCTCCTCTAATATTTTCTCTTTTCAGTGTATCTCTGTAGTGACGTTCTAATTAGCTGTTAAACTCTATCGTATGGTTCATAAAAAAGACATACAGAGATCATCATTCGGTTGTGGGGGATTCTTCAGTATATCTCTGTAGTGGCGTTCTAATTAGCTGTTAAACTGTTAAACTCTAGAGATCATCATTCGGTTGTGGGGGATTTTGCCACGAGGATATGAATAAATATTTAAAAGGCTGCGCTCCCGGGTTTGGGTCATGGCATCAGCCTAACCCAGAGCTAAAATATGCCATTTTTCTCCCTCCCCCGCCCCCCCTTTTTTTTTTCCCTTGAGCCCAGTAAATCTGAACCCTTCACATTAAGCCCTTCCCGTTGATATTTTATAGGAGCTCTCACCTTTTCATCACTGTGTTGTGATCGAGCACTGAAGGGTCCTAATACTTATTCTGCAGGCGTGAGAATCGCTCCGTGGTGTTTCCAGTCCTCACTGCGACCGCTCTTGCTTCTCTTCGCAAATCATATACGCGGAGGCGTAGAAGTGATTTGACTTAGTCCCCTTTCAGGTTAAATAGAAAATGTTTGATGGAGTGGTGAGCTTATTGTGTTACAGATCTGACATAAATTCCGCAAATGGACAGGATTGGTACTCTTTTTTTTTTACCCTGGCAAATGAAAACTCCTTTTAGTTCTTGATGATCAGCTGCACTTTAAATGAACCTGAATTAGGAGGTCATTTTTCTTCTGCAGAAGCAAGTGAAAAATACCGCCTGGGAGGTGGTGGTTTTTATATTGTGGCACCGTTCTAAAACTTCAGCCTTTTCAGGCTCCTGTATTTTTGGGGGGAGTTTGTAAAAACGCTGCATTTTTTTCTATTGCTACTCCACTGAAAAAAAAAAGTGTAGTTGGAAATCCAAACTGTCGTCTTCTCGGTCTTCCTGGAATCACTCAGCGATACCCCAGAGCTAAAAACTACTTTGTTGTATGGCAAAGTTGAGGTTGATTTTCCTTCCTCCTGCTGAGCTGTAGGTGATGCCCCAGACTGGCACTGGGAAAAGCGCAGGGGAAGAAGGGTTGCGCAGCAGAGGAACTGCTCTAGATTTATTTCTTTGCCTCTTTGGAAAAAAAAAAAAATTAAAATCTCATCTTTTCGGTGTTTAGGGAGTCAAAGTGAAGAGTGAGGTGAAGAAACCTGGCGGTAAGCATCCCCGTGTAAAAAGCATCCGCTGGATATTGCCTGGACACGAGTAGAAATCCTTCCCACATCCAGGCTGACCCACACGCTGTTTTCATTACCAAAAGGGATAAGAAAGCCCGATAAGAAAATGAGCTCCCTGAGGTCTTTTTTGTGCTGCTTTTTTTTTTTTTCTATAGCTATTTTAAGAAAAGAACCAGAAAAACAAGAGAAGAGTGAAGGTTTGTAAAGTCAGTGTTAAAACCAGGAGCTAACAGTCAAATAGATAAGGGAAATCAAGAGGAAAAAAAGGTATATTGATATTAAGCAGTGAATCCTGGGCCATAATAATCTCAAATAGGAAGGGGTTGGCACCTCCGGATATGCTGAAATTATAGTGATCCTTAGAAGAGTGAATCTAGAAAGAATAACGCGGGAATTTTCAGTCGTGCTGAAAACAGACTGCTCCTCCCAGGAGCATTGGCAAAACCCGTTACACAAAGCGTCTTCGATATTGGATCTCAGGTGGAGGGTTTAGAGATGGACATCCCAAGAATAAAACTTTTGGCCGCAAATTAGCTAAATTTTGGAGACGTGAACTTAGAACGCATTGGTGCTAGATTTACGCTTTCAATTGCTCTCCGTTTTTTAGAGTGTTTAATCCCCTCTCATGCAAAGTGGGGAGTTAATTTGTGAGCGCATTTATTCTGAACAATCAATTAGCTCGAATTAATTAGCTATACAACCAAATTCTGGGTACTTTTTTTTTTCCTGGAAGTTTACAATTCACAATAAAAAAAATCCCAGTGCCAATATAAAACACAAATGACAACCTCCTGCTTCTAATTCAAACTCAGTCGTTGAATTTGAAGGCAACTAAGAACTCTTACCTTAATAGGGTATAAAAATCTTTCTGGCGTAGGGTGTTTTTTTTCTAGTTTTAATGATGAGTGTAAATGAGATTATGGACTTCTCTTTATCATAGTCTACAGTAAGCGAGGTTTATAAATTCGCTGAAAACATGGGAGTGATTCATTCTTGAACCTTTTATTCTGAAACCCTGGCCTTTTGCACTAGTAGCTCCCAGATTCAAATGAAAATTATTCTTTTATTTCATAAGCTTTTCCCTGCCACTCCCCCTTCAATTCTGAAATGTGTTTGTTTTGGTTTTTTTCTTCCACGTTTCTTTTTATGAAAACAAGCTTTCTCCGTTCAACCAGGAGATGTATTGACACCAAAGTGTCAGGAAAGGTTCAGTCCTGTCTATTAGGGAGACCTGGCCCCAGTCCAGTAAAGTTTAATTAGCATGCAGATAACTTGAGACACCATAGTCGTCGCATTAAAATCGACGGGACTACTGGAAGGTGTAAAGTGAAGTGTGGATTTAGGTGCTTGTCTGGATAAATGAACTGATTCCCCTTTGCCATAAGTTATCTACTTCAATACAAGGCAGCAGTCAAATCGTTAAAAAAAATATTTGTCTGGATATTTATACGGTAAATCCATGAAAAGATTTAATGTTGGGCCATTCTGTCTTCCCATGTTCCTTTTTCCACCACCTATACAATTTCTCCGTATTCATTTGGGACTGTGTTTGTTATCACCAAACAGTCGCAGCCAACGAGTCGCTTTTACCCTAACGCTTATTTATCCCGTATAGTATTTCCAGCAAATAGATAAAAAACATGAAGAGCAGCTGAGAAGGCATAGAACAAATCTCTCCCGGGTTTCTGTGTATTTGAGCAGTTTGTGTCAGTTTTATCATGCAGCGTCCGTTCCAAACTCACTGTTTCTATGCCTGTTTTGAACCCGGAGCGCCTCAAAACGTGTGTAGTTCATCGGTGCTGTTTCAAAAGGCTCCCCAACGCGCAGTCTCGGAATTAGCTTGGTACCGTATTCTGGAGAGGGATTAAATGACCTCTTTCTCTTTTGTGTTTTGTTTCTCTTTCTACTCTATTTCTCCTACTATCAAATATTTCTAAATTAATCTTTGCCTCTTTCTAGAATAGTTTCCCTCACAGAATGAGGCAAGCCTCCGTTGATTCTCACCTCAAAAGTCATTTTTAGAAACTCGGTTTCACCGTGAAAAAATATTTTTTCCCACCTGTAATGTAAACCAGCTGAGTATTCAACTAACATTTTTCATATTGTTACATATTCTCTTCCCCTGGGAGACACCATCTCACTTAAACAGGAACATCCCGCCACGGAGATACAACTGAGCTCACTTCTATGTGTTATTCTCATCTTCATGTTTCAACTTTTAAGCCATTTAAACTGACACTGTTTTTACGGGTAGAAATGTCAAATAACCCGTAAGTGGCATTTGATCCTTGTGTGATTTTTCTGTTGTACTTTTATGAGAAAATTACCTCTTCATAGTGCAAGATAAGCACTGTACCCCACCAGCTTTGATTACTTAATAGAGAAAACATCTGGCTTTGCGTTGCTATTCTGCCCGTGAGTTCAGGCTGCCAATCTCCTTACTGTCAGAAGCACCTGGGACAGACGAAATTCCTTAAATAATTTTAATTTTCCAGACTGATGGCTTTCGGTTTTGTGAGTTATGACATATCTCCGTGGGAGCATCCTCGCAGATTCCTCCGTGCCTGCAGAGCTGCGTTACCAGAAGCAGCTCTAGGTGATGACGCAGAGAGTTTTTGTCTTTTGTCCTCTTGGTTAGAAAAAAAGCTGTGGAAAAGGTGTGAGAAGCAAGGCCAGGAAAGATTATCCTCATTTAGTTACAAGTCTGACATTACCTTCAGGTTTCTGCAGCTTATTTTGACTTGAATAGTCTCATTATGGAGGATTCATCTCGGTACTCTTCATCCTCCAAGAATCCTCTCAGTTCGTAGGAAAACAAAGGCTTGTTTGCACCCTGGTAGACAGCTTAATTTTCAGCTGCCTCCTCAGACCAGGTGATCTTCAACTGAAGATCTCCAGCTTCACGTCTTTGGTGTATGCCCTGTCTTTTGGGCTGTTGGATATAAGAATATACCTGTATGCCCAGTTAGCAAATTTTCTATTTAAGCTTCCAAATGGGTTTCAGGAGATGCGTCTATAAATACCTTGCCCAATCCAAAATATTTTTTGCTTTGTTGAAAGTCTTAAACCAACAACAAAACCATCAGCTTTGGATTAATCGAATATTGAACAGAGCATTTTGTCCGACTCTGGAATCAATAGACCTGCGGGTTAACAACTGGAACCAGTAGCCCATATACAACACAACGCCTCTTACTGCAAATTCCTCTTTTCACAGTTTCTCCAGTGTCCTGGCTGCTGTCACACTTCGTGTTTGGTGATGGCTGCACATGTTTATGGAGAGTAGAATATAAAGAAGATAAACCACTTTAAAAAAAAAAAATGCTAGATGTCCTGTCTATAACCGTGGTGGCTCCGTGATGTTTTAGCCTAGAAATGTCCTCCCTGAGCCCCGGTGTTGGTGGTCTCTGTGAAGAACACCTCAGCATTGTGGGTTTGAGCCACATCTTGCTGAGGTTAATGGAAAGACTCTCTGAGTTTTGCATTACCACTGAGTGAAACCAAATTACCACAGTCTTTCTGAGAAGCGCAGGATTCGCAGGCAAAGCTGATTCCGTCGCATTTTCTCTTCCATACTCAGATTATCGTGTAGACTCTTCCTCTTTGTCACTGGCCGTCGGCAAACCCCTCTCAACGCTTTGTACAGTTCATTTTTTCCTACGTGCAAGTCCTCAGGCTTGTACAGAGCTTTCCAGATAGGATCTTCCCAACGCTTCGCAAAACAGCGTTGCTATTCACCTCACTTCTGCCAAAAATTGCTTCCCTCATACGTCTGAAGATGGTAGTTGACTTCTCTGAGGCACATACCCACTTGTAGGCTTGAAATCAGAAACATCCAGGCTGTCCTCTTCCCTCTTTTCCTTCTGTTAGACCCAGCAGAATTTATGAAAAAACTTCCTGTTCCTTCTTCTCGGAGATCTGACTCATTCCTGGCTAATTTTAGACTTTTGATGAATAGGTGTCTGCTCCATGCCAGTCACATAAGCTCACTGTGCAGCCAAAGGCGAGAGAGAGGATCTTCTGAAAGACAATTCATCTGTCGAACCATAGAATCATAGAATCGCTAAGGTTGGGAGGGACCTTTAAGATCATCAAGTCCAACCATCAACCTACCCTGACAAAACCACCTCTAAACCATGTCCCTAAGCACCACATCTACCCTTTTTTTAAACACCTCCAGGGATGGCAAATCCACCACCTCCCTGGGCAGCCTATTCCAATGTCTAATAACCCTTTCAGCCTATTCCAATGTCTAATAACCCTTTTAGTGAAAAAATGTTTCCGAACGTCCAATCTAAACCTCCCCTCACATAACTTGAATCCTTTTCCAACCTCTCTGCAGACTTTGGAAGGTACTTCTTTCCGCAGGTGATTGAGGGAGATGAAAGAACCAGCAGAGATTCATCCCCCCCTTTTAAACAGCTGAAGCGATGTGATGTTCAGCTGGAGGGATGTGATACAGGGTCTAACCTCCTTGCTCTGAAAGTCCGAAAGTTGGCATGAGCAGCAGATAGGCAGAAAGGTCCCTGCAGTTCTCTTCGTGTTACTCCAGCTCCAGCTGTATTTCCAAGGTTTTGCTACTAATAGACTTCATAGTCACACACCTCTTGTACGTATCAAAATGTTAAGAATCGGTCCTCAATCCAGATCATAGAATCACAGAATCCTAGAATCCCAGGTTGGAAGGGACCTCAGGGATCATCTGGTCCAACCTTTCTCGGCAAAAGCACGGTCTAGACAAGATGGCCCAGATCTTGAGGAACTCCACTGGTAGCCACCTTCTATTCCAGTGTTCTCCATTGAGCATGACTTCTTGCTGTCTCTCCATGAGTTAGCTCCTTTCAATTTTTGCATTCATCTCCATTTTCTCCACTTGAGCTCTTTCTTTCCATTATCACTCTTTTGCATCATCACCCAGCATGCCTGTAACACATGAATCACACCAGAATTTTTGCTATTCAAGTGTGACGCAGACCCCAAATCCATTGAGTATGAACACAGCATTTTTTGACACTTTCTGAGTTTCCAGCTCACGGTGGTCCCTGCAGGTAGGGACTGGCCTTTGGAAACCCTACAACATGACCAGCAGAAACCCTGAGTCCTCTCCCTGCAATGAGTTGTTCCCACCTGGCTGAGTGCATCATCTCATGTCCCATTCGAGATATCTCAAAAGACAATAGTGCCAAGTAGCTCTCCCCAAGTATTGCTGTCAGGAGGATGGATGCTCTGTTGGTTTTACTTGGTGTCCAACGTGATGACGTGTAGCCTGATGTGCGCAAATGCGGATGGAGTTAGAAAACCGCTTCTTTTTGGCTTCTTGTGGGATCACGCTGACGTGCAGCGCTCCTGAAAAAACGAGGATGATACCGCAGTGAGCCCAGGGGGGGCCTTGGTAGCTGAGATTTGCACCTGGTAGCCATATATTACCCAATTAATGATCCAGGGAAGCGTTTAATAACCCTACTGAGAAAATGAAACTTTTAAACAGTTAATCCATGCTAGGGCCACGCAGAGTTCCGCACCTGACCGGTGTTGTCATCTTCTGCCTCTTGCGGCCTCAGAGCCAAGGTCTCCTCTTTTTTACTTGTGAGACTGCCGCTGAGTTGCAGAACGTTGAGAACCAAAGTGATTTTATTTTAATTAGCTACTCATTTGCATAAATTGGTTTACTTAGCATGGCAAACTTCTGCATCAAGAATTCTCTTCGAGAGCGCCGGTTGGTCTTTTTAACGGCCTTTGGGGGA
Source organism: Charadrius vociferus (assembly GCF_000708025.1). NCBI lineage: Eukaryota > Metazoa > Chordata > Aves > Charadriiformes > Charadriidae > Charadrius > Charadrius vociferus. The sequence goes on from NW_009648644.1 coordinate 71,548, forward strand.
AGAGGGCTCAAATCTTGTACTAATTAGGTATTACGGACATTGCCGTGGAGAGCGGTCACTGCTGTCAAACTTGCAGCAGAACTTGAGATCCGTAAGGAAGAGTTTCTCAGCTCCGTGTTGGTTATCAGCGTTACGATTTGCCTGTTGCTTTCTCGAGCTAAAGGGCAAAAAGACGCACAAACGGAACTTGCTAATCATCCTTATGGCTTCTCATTAACAATATCCAGGAGGGAACATCTGTCTTTGTGCAGAAGAGTGGGTCTTTAAGTCCAATTACGACAATTAATGAGTTACATAGGAGAAACATGATTTTTACCCCGGGATTTAGAGGATTACAATAGCAACTTGCTCTGCATTTCGCATCAACTCCTCACCAACACATCAAATATTTACTTCCATGAAAATCAAACAAGATGCAACCTGTGCCGAGCGTCGGTGTGTGCGTATCCCCCCCTCCCCACCGTACTTCTTTGGACAGAAGCTTTTTTTTTATTAAGAAATGGAAGGGAAAATGACATTACCTTTCTTAAAAAACTGATTTGAATGTGCAGCGCTTAAAAGATTGAATCTTTGGGGATGGCTGTATCTTCTCCCCTTACTGTGAGATACCGGGAAGCTTGAAGGCCCAGTTATTAAAGAAGTCTTTTAGCTATTAAAACTGGAGGTGGAAGAGTGAGCGTATCTTGGTGGCGATCTTTTTTTAAGCTTGTCTTGAGCTTTCGCACGTTCACAGCTTCAGCTAAACGGGCGTTATCTGCGATTCTCAGCCTCACGGAAAGGCGGGCGGTGAGTCTCTCCCTCCCTGCCCCTGTCTGGCAGCTCTTTACTGGAACTTTTAATGAACAGGCTGTTGGCAACCGGCTTTCGGGAGGGATTTTGTTCTCTCTTCTGCTCCTTAAACTAATTAAAAATGTAAACACAATTCTTTGGAATACCGGAAAATTAGTCTGCAGCTCTCGTCGCAGCTGCCTGCCTCCCTCCGCAGGAGGGACGCCAGTGCCGCTCCGGGCTCGGGAGCATCACTTTCATGGGATGTTCCTGAGCTGTAAGAAAAGAGAGGTAATCAGGTGGGAATCTAGCGATGAAGAAAACTAATAGGCATTTTGACTTAAGGTTCATAAAAAGACGGTTTGGTTTTGCGTGGAAACCGGGTGGGTTTCTGATCCGAGATGTGGATTTTGGAGGCAGCCCGTGTGCGTCCCATGTGGATGGAGACAACTCCCACGCTCCTGGTCCCTACGTCTCAGCTCCAGAGCCACCGGCATCCTCATACAAACCTGGCCCGTGGCTCGCCCTTGGAACACCCCTTCCTTTATGCACATTTTATGGCTGGAGTGTCTCAAGACCTATTTTTCTCTTTGTGGGGCCAATTCTGATGCGATGGCCAAGGGTCTACTCATCTTAGTGAGGGGTGATCAGCTACTGAAGTGATGGCTGTTGCTATTATTATTATGGTACACATTTTCTTAATAGACAAAAGGCAGGGGACTTGCTGAAGGTCATAGTGGAGGAAATATGAGGAAAAAAGCGCGCTATTTGTCTATGATTCATCTTCTTGATTTCAACGGGAGTCGAATGGGCAGAAGAAAAATTGCCCCCAAGTCCCATGGGGGATGGAAACCTGCCCTGTGAGGCTCCAAAGTGTGCCAGAGGGGATCTGCCGTGACCTGGTGGGGAGGTTGGGGAGATCTGATGGTTTCTGGTAGGTGATGCCCCATGCCAAGCACGCATCAGCTAAAGATCTGCGTGTTTAAAGATCTGACCATGAAACTCGCCTTAGGGTACAAGTAGACATCAAAGTGGTTTAACGTCGATAGAGGGAAAGTGGGAAGAATAAATTCTGGGGACCTCGATGGCTGAAAGAAGTGCCAAAGCCGCTCAAGTGGGATGAGTTTGGCTTGACGCAGGTCGTGGAGATGTTTCAGCCGCGGCTTCAGGGGGGAGCAGGATTGCGCTGGCAGACAGCAAGCTTGAAACCACCCTCCCTGGTTTTGGCCTTGAATCTGTGATGTGCGAGCTCCGTGATCTCAGCGGGGCTTTGTATGGCAACTTTCATTTTAAAACTATCCCAGCGTACTGAAAATCAACATCTTTCAACTGACAGCCCTCACGTCTCCAGCAGAGTCTTGCCCAGAGCCAGGCACCATGTGCTGAGTGGAGGCAGATTGTCCCGGACAAAGGTTTTTAGTCTTTGATGTTTTGAAGCATTAAAAGAGACAAAGAATTCTTAACTGCCTCTAGAAGAGAGCTGAGACACCTCAGCTGATGCATCTTTAAAGCACTGCGGCTGATACCTCTTTTGCCACGCAGCTTCATGGGGTGGGCAGGAGGAGTTGCTTAAAAAGAGGAATCCCTTTCTGCCAAAAAAAAATAATCAAAATCTATTTTGATTTTTTTTTTTTCCTCCTTCCAAACTGGGATAAAAAGTCAGAGAGAACCTTTTCTTTTGGAGAAAGTTGAAATAGAATTTGTGTTTTGACTTTTTCGGTGACCCGCCTGGAGGGCTCCTGGCAGCTGGAGGGAATTAGGAACAAAACTAGAGGAGAACCATGAGAATGAACTGCCATTCCCCCAACCTGGCCACTGCTCTCTGCCCTTGGGTCTCATTTTCACCTTTAAACACAACATCAAACTGACAGTTCCCTGCCAGGCAGGGGCCACGGAGCCCAGATTTCCGTTATCTTCCTGGAATACCTGATTTGGAAGTGGTTTTCCCGGGAAAATTTACATTTCCGGGTGAAAACTTTTGGTTTTGCAAACCATGCTTCATCAAAAAGTAATGGTGACAGAAAATTGCAAACCTGCTGCGACTGCGAGCGCTCTTTCGGGAGCGGAGCCCGTGAAATAGAATTGAGTTGAGTTTTTTTGAAAGCGTTTGTGTTGGCTCCGATGCTCCTCCAGGAAGATGCAGTGTCTCTCTGGGAAGGGGACTGTGTGTTTACAACTGAAAACACCACCCACTATGGTAAAACCAGCTGCGTTTTGTCTAGAATCCCCAAATTTCACTGCAATCCTCGTTTTCCTCCCTACAGGTCCTCAATATGACTTTTATTTCTTTTTCCAGGGTCTAACCTCCCCAAGGCTCAGGTTAAAACAGCGTCCCTTGGCTTGGCGGGGAAAGCCAGGTCACCTCTGCTGCCTGTCTCCGTCCCCACGGCCCCAGAGGTCGCAGAAGAGGGTCACAAGCAGACGGAGGACTCCGCCAACGTAAGACCCCTCTTTCCGAGCGCACCTTCTCGCGAGCCCCCTCCCCATCCCCTTCTATTCTCGAATCCCCAATCTGCACCTTAATTTTTAGATAACGATCTGTCTCTCCTCACCCGAGGTATTACGCCGCAGCTGATGGCTATTAGAAAGGCAGTAAAAAGTTCTGGCAGACGGTAAAACTTCGCTGTTGACTTTAATGGACTTTGGCGTGCGTGATACAGGGGAGAAGCGAGTGCTTCATTTCTCTGTTAATATTATCCACGGGACAACTCGCACAGCCTCTCCTGAGCACCCGGAGATAGTGGGAGAAGAGGAAGAGGGAGTGAGAAGCACGATAAGGGGGAAAAATAATTTTGGCCGGAAAAATGAGTATATAGTAATACCAGATAATGGCAAGAAAAATAACATTGAAGAAGTAGATAAGTGAAAGGGAAAAGGTGGTGAAATTAGAATAATCTTTTCACTCCTATTAAGATCCTCTTAGAGAAAGGTCTCAGGTGATCCAGAAGATGAAACAGTGCAAAAGAAAAGGAATAAGGAGAAAAAAGAAATACATTAAATGCATGTTGTGTATCACCTCTTTTCGTCTGCTTGCACATGAGAATTTTTTGCTAGGTGGGGACTTGTCCGACATCTTGTGAGTGAATCCTTTTGCCTTTTTCACCCGGCTAAAGGGTTCGATTCCTACTTGTCGTTATCAGCGGCTTAAAAATACACTTCTGCATATAGTCCTAGAAGGATTCCCACATTTTGCTGGGAAAAGGGGACGCAGGATGATGTAAGACACGTGGACTCTCCTACTGGAAGGGGAATGGGAATCAGAATTCCCTCTGTGGTGAAATCGCTGGCATAAGGAGTAATTTAACACAAGACGTTTGATAACAACACAAAGTGTGATTTTGACTCTCAGTACCATATTTTATCACAGCAGCACCATTTAGCTCCCAGGAGAGACACTGCTCCGGCTCTGCAAGTGTGAGGGCAGTTACTGGCAATACCAGTGCAGGCAACAAGCTCATCGGGTGGTTGGAATTTGGGGAGAAAGGCTAAAATTTGAGGATTTTTTTTTTCTAAGCTTGACTCCGTGGCTGCTCTTTTAAGCTGCCCGTTCCATCCCGCCTCGGGGACTGCAGGGCTTATACAGCGCTCTCAGATCTTTTACTTTGTAAAACCCACATAAATAGCTAATGTTTGAGCTCCCCCTCAGTTCCTGAAAGCAAAAGGTCCCTCCTCTTGCTCTTGCCTTGGTAATTTTGGAGGTCATGGTTCCCAACAATAAGTGCAGTGGTGGTAATTTTAGGTTTTGCTGCAGATTCTCTCGCTTGACCATACCTCAAAGGATTACTTTCTTCCAGCCCAGTTGGGTGCCTCTGAAAACTGTTCCCAGTCACAGAATCATTGAATGGTTAGACCTGGAAAGGACCTTAAAGATCATTAAATTCCAACCCCCTGCCATGGGCAGGGACACCTCCCACCAGCCCAGGTTGCTCCAAGCCCCGTCCAACCTGGCCTTGAACACCTCCAGGGATGGGGCAGCCACAGCTTCTCGAGGCAACCTGCCCCCATTTCTTTGTGATATCTAACCCAAATCTCCCCTCTTTCAGTTTAAAACCGTTCCCCCTCATCCCATGGCTCCCCTCCCTGATCCAGAGTCCCTCCCCAGCTCTCCTGGAGCCCCTTTAGGCACTGGAAGGGGCTCTGAGGTCTCCCCGTAGCCTTCTCTTCTCCAGGCTGAGCCCCCCCAACTCTCCCAGCCTGTCCTCCCAGCAGAGGGGCTCCAGCCCTCGCAGCATCTTCATGGCCAGTCTTCTGGCCCCACTAAAGACAACAGTGGAAATTCCCAACCACCAGCAAGGGCTGAGAAGTTCAGTGAATTGCTGAACGACCTGCGGCAGCCTGCCCTAGGAGAGGGCATGTTTAGATGAGCGTTTGATGTCTTTGTTGGATGCTAAAAAGTGTTTTCACGGTCCCCCCAAGCATGGACACCTCCAACATAAGGGAGGGAGCTGGGGAAATGGGGACTTGGGGAAGGGTCTTTAACATTTAATATTGTTCCAGCATGGTCACCCCTGGTTTTTATCTCATGTGTTCGGCCTGGAGAGGCTTTGCTATGCAGCCTGTATGCGTGAACCCATCCTTAAATGCTCCAGGTCCCTAAGGGCTGCACGTGGAAGGTGTCCCAGTGGGAGACCGTGAGAGGTTCCTGCCACGGGCCACGTCCAGGGCTCCGTGCGAGGAGTTTGGTTCCTGTCCTGCTGCCCGCTGATCTCTGTGTTTGCTCACTTGCAGGTTTATGAGCAGGACGATCTGAGTGAACAGATGGCCAGTTTGGAGGGGCTAATGAAGCAACTCAATGCTATCACAGGCTCAGCCTTCTAACAGCTCTTGATGAAGCGATAATTATCCCGGAGCATTGCAGCATACCAGGATTTCACACCTACCACCCACATACACCACCCCATAAAATCATCTTGTTCTCCCGTACCACTCCTTCAGTGCAAGGAATATTCCTGCAAAGTCCTAAAAGGAATGATAAAATGAGGAAAAAGGGAAAGAATAATGTTGGAAATGTTATCAAACTGTAGATCTGGCATCTAAAGTGATGGAAGCGTGGCAAGGCGAACAACGTCATCATGGCGGAGTCATCGCTGATGCCACCAGATTGCTCGTTTTGATCTACTAGTCTTCGTAGAGCTCAAGTTGTCATGACTAACTCATGTTTTACTCCGTAGAGGTTTGTAGCTCTTTGTATAGATCTAGTCTTACCTCATGCAAGTATGTTTTTTAAACATAGACCATGACGTTAATGGGACAGTGTTGTAGGTCACTCGTTTGGGTTTTTTTTTTTTTTTTTAAAAAAAATACATAATTACTGACTACAAAAACACCCACAGCAAATAATCACACCACCGCACCAAAAATTTGGAAGTTTTCCCACCAACAGCACAAAACGACAGGACAAATTACTCCTTTCTTTTGTCGTCTCCCTTGCTTGTCTTGCGCGAGCAGTGGGGATGAGCGAGTTGCTGTAGAAATCAGCTGTTCCTGGAAATCCTCCCATAGTTAATGTTTTATGTGCGGCAAACAGAGAAACAGGAATGTAAAATAAAAAAAATATTTAAAAAAAAGGAAAAGAAAGAAAAAAGGAGAAGAAAGAAAAAAAAGGAGAAGAAAGAAAGGAAAAGAAAGAAAAAAGGAAAAGAAAGAAAAGAAAAAAGAAAAAGGAAGAGAAAGAAAAAAGTAAAATAAAAGAAAGAAAAAAAAGAAAAGTAAGAAAAATAGGAAAAGAAAGAAAAGAAAGGAAAAGAGAGGAAAAAAAGGAAGTCTGTATTGGTGGCCTGCTGCCCGCCAGCCAGTGTATGCTTGCAAAAAGAGGACATGACATGCAATCTTCTCTGACACACGGTTGTTACGTGCTTAAGATTGTACTAGAACCATGGGTGGCCTTTGTGCCAGACCGCCCTGTGATGGTGACACTGGGAAGCGCCGCTGGGGCCACCAGCTGGAGCTGTTGTTTTCCCATCCACCCCGCGTCCCCCCGGACGGCTGCGCTGCCAGGACCCCTCCACCCGCGATGGCGATGGGCAGAGGGTGAGGAGGGATGGCGGGCGCTGGGTCCTTCCCGCGAGGCCGGGGGAGGGAACCCAGAGGCCGATAACGAACTGCTAAATTAATTAGGAGGGCTTTTCCGCAAGCGTAGTATTTCCTGGTTGAGACAGGCAGTAGTCTGTGGGAGGAGCGAGCCGAGAGCGGAGAGCAGCGGGATGCTGTGAACCATCTTTAGGGATTCCCTCTCCTGGTCCTCTTGCTTCAGCTGCGTGTTACGGTGTTTATTGACAGCCATAACTGGTTGAATTGACTAAATTTTTGTGTGCATACATTTTAGTGCTAAATTTTAAGCTGCATTCAGCGTTAATCCCTGTTTATGCAGGTGAATCACCAACAGGGAACTAATTTGCATATTTATCAGTTAGGAGGCTGCAAAACCCAATAAGAGAGTTTCAGATGAATTATTCCATTCAGCTCTGCCTTTGATTTCAAGCTCGAGTGGGTCATAACTTTAAAAGAGCATGGAAAGGATAGGATCTTTACAACCTAATAGCTCCTTTTATTAGGTGGGTAATTATATGTGAATCTCCGAATAAAATATTTTGAGTAAAATGGCACTGCAACAGAAGTAATAATTCAGATTATTTTCTACGGCCCCGTGCTGGAAAGGAAATCAGATGTCAAGGAGGAATTCAAATGCTTCATTAGGAACTCGAGCGTGTTTGTGAAAATGCTCCTTTAAAAATGCCTTGTTAGTCAATTTACTGAGATTTTAATGAACTATTTCTTGAGAGGGAGGAACCCCTGTTTGCGCGGGAGGCTGGGCTTGCCAGCTCTGAGAGACGTGGAACCGAAAACCTCTACTTCCAATAAAACGCGCAAATCTTTCCCGATGAAAACCCAGCTCGGCTGCTAGACCCTATAAAACCGCTACCTCCATTTCAACTCGAAAAATGAAGGCTTAACGCGGGTTTCGAAGAGCTCCCCGCCTCTATTTGCGGAGATCAACGCTGTTGAAACAGGAAACGTGAGGTCAAATCCGTCTCTCACTTATAATTTCTGAACTATCTCTTACCCTGGCTCTGCAGCGGGATAGGTGGCAACAGATTCTGCACCCGGGACTTCAAAAGAGCAGCGCTGCACCTTTTTAATCGCGGAATACTAATCCAGGAGCGAGCGTCTAACAATCCCAAACAGCCTCAACTAAGACGAGCTGCGAAGAGGGTTGCGAGATGGATTCGGTTTGGTTTGGGCACAAGCGTCGCCGTGTCCGGGCTCTTCGGTATTGATCAACCGCTTGGTTTTGTTCTGGCGTTTCTCTTCCACATAAACGCTAAAGCTCTGAAAGTCAACGGATTGATCGGGCCCTGCCACGAGCACGGCCTTTCTGCTGCCCTTCGAAGCACGTCCCTTGCCGGGATCAGCCCACTGAAATCGCTAATTCTTGCAGACCGAGGCCAAGGTCCGCGCCGAGCCAAGTCCTCCCGTACCCCGTGCCTGGGAAGGAACAACTCTACGGGCTCAGCCCAAGCAAGACACAGCCACTCCTCCCCTCAGCTTCTTTAATAAATTAGTAAGAAATTTCTGCTTCAATTTGAAGTTTGGGAGTTGTCAGCAAAACTAAATTATTCCATGTAAACACTGAGTTTTGGGGTTGGGTTTTTTTTTTTGTTGTATTTTCCTTCTCCTCCCCTGAGCGACGTGACACTAAATTTGGGTGCCGTTGTCCGAAGGAGCCTTGGAGACGTTCCCAACCTTCATTTGAGGATGATTTTAGTGGGATTCCTACCTAATTAATCAGGCATTGATTGTAAAATTTCACCTTCTGTGTGAGCTACATAACTTGCGAAACTCAAACGAGCGTTTTCGCGCAAAACTTCCACATTATGTGTTGCTGACGCTCTGTTTCTTTGCGGTGAGCTTGGCTGAGAATTTCTTTGGATTTTGACAAATTCCTCAGCTGCCAGAATATTCGTAGCCCGTGGCTATCTCAGCCGTGGACACTACTGGAAAAATGGAATGAGAAATCTGTCAATGCGTGACAGGTTTGTGAAGCTCTGTGCTACCATGGAAGCTCATTAGCTAATCAATACAAGAGGGTGGGAAAAAAATCCAGCAGCCAAAGAAAGATGTATTTTTTTTCTTTTCTTTTCTTTTTTTTTCCCCCTTTTTTGCTTCAAGATGTAAAAATCCACGGTTCAAAAAGCTGAGGGCTTCCCAGCTCAGCGTCTTTGTGCGTTGCTTAGCTGTTCGCTTCCCGGGGAAAAGGTTCATTCCCTCTGAGAAGGCTTCGAGACCTAAAAATCCACGGTTCAAAAAGCTGAAGGCTCCCCAGCTCAGCGTCTTTGTGCGCTGCTTAGGTGTTCGCTTCGGGGGAAAAGGTTCATTCCCTCTGAGAAGCTATCTAATTCTTGGAAGGGGGAGGATAATCTGCTTGTTATTCTTGCGTATGATCTTGATAATGTCACGATTTGGGGCTGGACATCGACACTGCCAAAATTTTGCCCTAGGGTTTCTTAGGGAGCGAGGACCATTGCATGGGACGTGGTTTAGTGGTGCTTTTGGCGCTGTTACTGGTTGGACTCGATGATCTTAAAGGTCCCTTCCAACCTAGACGACGCGATGATTCTGTGATATATCCCCTATACTGGTCTGGCTTTTTGTGCACCCTCCTGTTTGGGAACTGGTAATTCCCAACTAAGAGGCAGCCTGAAATTGGAGAAGCACAAAGATAGTCACGTAGCTCCGAGCAGGGGTGCCCACTCCAGGGTTCCCCAACAGGTTTGCAACCGCTTTGAAGGTTGGTCCTTGCTCTTCCCGCGGCACCGCCAGCGGCAATGCACATCCCAGTGTCCTCTGGCCACTTTGGCACTGGTGGCGAAGGGAATCTCAGCCACGACATCACATGTCGGATGCTGCAATAAGATTCTGCCGCAAAGCGGCAGTTCTTTGCATTGGCGCTCCTTGAGCCTCTCCATTTAGTGGATTTGCCTTCAGTTTTTTAGAGGAGCATCTTTTCACCAGCGCCTTCCCACAGGCAGCTCCTTCAAAACTGGCTTAGGTAGGACGCCACGTGTCAGGCTTGAATCCCTCCTTGACATTTTTCAAGACTGGGTGATTTTTTTAAAGGGTTTCTCCAGAGCTTCTGGGCGCGTTGGCAGCGCATGCTCTCTCGCTCTGACATCTTCTGCCAAAACATCCAGCGCGACACCAGGCGAAACGACGGCAGGGCACGTTCACGCCTGGAAGGATGGGAGGGAGTTAACGGGGAGACTGTCTCTGGCTCCTTCCAGCCCTTGGGAAGCATCAGGAATTTTCTTC
>NW_009648644.1:82034-108211 GCF_000708025.1 Charadrius vociferus
TCCTGTCGGCTTTGGTTTCCCGCGCCCCGTTAGCTGCTCAGTGTCCTGTCTGGTGTCGAACTGGCTTCTTGGAGGCTCCATGACCTGTTTTTTGATTTTGTTTTGTTTTTTTGTTTTGTTTTTTTTTTTTAAAACGTTCTCAGCAAAAGGCATTGAACGCATCCTCATCGTGGGCTGGCCCCCGGGCGCCAGCCTGCTTGGCTGTATGCTGTCTGTGGATTTCCGAGCGCGGGGAAGCGACGGCGGGAGGAGAAGGACCGATGCTCTTTTTATTCTTGTAACATAGACCTGGCGATTCCTCCCTTGGCGAATCGCCGCCGAGGCGCTCCTTCAATCCCGACGTAGGTGGAGGTGAGGGAAGCGCTCCGCGGGCAGCGCCAGTGGGAAGTGGAAGGCAGCGAATCCGCAACCCCTCGGCCTCATTTCTGTGGTGGATACCTGGAAGCTGGATGGAAGAAAGTGGGTTTTTAAAAAAAAAAATAATAATAATAATCATGGCTTCATAGGTGATCAGAGATTGTTTTTCCTGTCGGCTTTGTTTCCCTGCGTCCCCGTTAACTGCTCAGTGTCCTGTCTGGTGTTGAACTGGCTTCTCGGAGGCTCCATGACATGTTTTTTGGTTTTGTTTTGTTTTTTTGTTGTTTTTTTTTAAAACGTTCTCAGCAAAAGGCATTGAAACGCATCCTCATCGTGGGCTGGCCCCCGGGCGCCAGCCTGCTTGGCTGTATGCTGTCTGTGGATTTCCGAGCGCGGGGAAGCGACGGCGGGAGGAGAAGGACCGATGCTCTTTTTATTCTTGTAACATAGACCTGGCGATTCCTCCCTTGGCGAATCGCCGCCGTGTTCGGGGTGGGGCGGTTGGGGGAGGGGAGGGTGTACTTTTTTATAAGTAATATTTAATTTATTATTTAGAGTGTTTTCTTTTGGATAATTTATGATACAAAGGGATACCTGGCTGGCAACCTAGAGCAGGCTGTTAAAGCTGCAGTGTGCCCATGTCCCCCGCGTTACGCCCCCCGAGCGTGAGGATTCGGGAGGGTCGGGCAGCGGGGACCGTGCCACTGCCTGTCACCCGCGACGGTCACACATGGCCCACGGTGCTGCGACGCACCGGCTCCAGCCTGCCGATTCGATGTCCTGGCACCGGCGAATGCCATTTAAAGGGCTTTGCAAGGTAATTCAAAATGTCTTAGCATACTAGTGATATGTTTATCTGATAGAAATGGGGTATACTACAGCTTTAACTAGCCTTAGTTTAAAAAAAAAAAAAAACGAACAAAAAAAAAGAATCTTGTTGTTACAAAAGGCCTAAAGATGACATTTTGAGCCTATAAACAGTTTCTTTAAATTGTCAGACTCTAGCATTGTTAACCAAATTAGAATAGTGACTGCAATATTTAAGTGTAAATCTTGTTCTATGAGAAAGGAAACTTGCTTACAGTTTAAAAAGAAATGACTGTTTCTACACACAATCTTGTATACTACTACATGAAGAAAAAGGGGGTTTTGTAATGCACTGTAGAACACTCATATTCATTTTTTATAGAAATGTTATTCCAATGGTGCATTTTTTTGTTTAATAAATAAAGTTTTGATACAAATTCTCTCTCTTTGTCTGGTACATTGTATGACAAGCACTGGCTAGCGGTCCCTGCATCCCAGCGCGACCCCGCCGCTCCCAACGTCCCATCCAGCCCTGCAGCATCTGCCAGTCCTGGCCCTGCTGCATTGCTCCCCTCCCGAACCCCGGGTTAAATGCGATTTGCAATTTGGGGCTCAGTTTAAGGTGAATATCAGGGTGCGCTCTGGCTGCTGCAGGAGCTGCGTCGGTTCAGGGAAGGCTTTGGGAGGGGAAAAGGACAGGGAAAAGTCTTCTTGAATAGGAAAACGTGATGCCACCATGCAAATGGTTGTCCAGAAAGGTAATTTCACACGCTTGGGAATGGGGTCCGGATCGGTAAAGTTGTGCTGGGCTTGGCTTCTCAATGCCAAGGGCTAAAGCAGCCACGGGCTGTGAGCTTTAACCTCCACGGGCTGAGCTTTAACCTCCAGCAATCTCGATGTCCCCGAGTTGGGCACGAGAGGTTTCCAAGATGCCCCTCCAGCTCTGCCATTTCACAGACTATTTTCAGTCTCCCTGTAGCGAGCAGCCGGGATTTGGATTTATTTCTGCTCCCACCTCTTCCCCTTCCACCTTGAGCCTGCTGTTGTTTCCCAGACTGCTGAGCCCACCTGCCCTGCCTTCCATGGGCATCAGGACTTAGCGGTAATATTGTCCAAAACAGTGTTGGGTGGTGTGAGCAACCTCAAAACACGTTGCTGTTGAGCTCTGAGCGCTCAACGCATGGATTTCCACAGCCACCCTACCTGTGAGCACCCGCGGGAGGCAGCAGGCGAGAGGGACGGTGCTGCCAGCACCTCCTCGGACCCCACAGCCCAAGGGGTCCGTGCAGCAAACGTTCTCCAGACCCTGCTGGGTAACTAAAGCAGCCGGTTCAGTCCCTCATTTCAATTTACAGCCTTCTTTCCTTTTACGTCCCATTTCTGCTGTCGCATCCTCCTCGGCATCCCTGCTTCCCAGCATAACCACTGCCCACATTCAACATCATGGCCAACTGCCCGGTGTGCCCATATTTTTTCTTTCACACTAAGCTTTTCTTTCTCATCTAATTTGGAGGATTCCGGGCAAAGTGAAGACTTGAGGGGGAGTGTTCAGGGTTTTTTTCCCCCCATCATTTTCATCTTTTAAGGCCACATAACAAAATATGACTCTGGAAGGAATTGCTTTTCTTCTCTTGCTGTTTGCTCCTTCAAGGTCTTGTCCAAAGTGCGCTTCATGGGGGCAGAGCTTTCATGTTGATTCCTAAAAAACTGATGCCGCTTTATGGACGCTGGAGCCGTTTTCATGTTCTTGGCACAACTGTTTTCAATATTGAAATTCCTTTTATTTCTCAACTCCAAGCGGTGGCGGGTACCAAATCATCACATCAAAGCGAGTGGGAGGATTTTCATGTTTGAAGACAGAGATGTAACGAGAAATAAGAAGCTATCTCAGTAGTTCGATACGGGTATTAATCCTGCTTTTGAAGCAGTCAAAACCTGACAGTTTTGTGCATCTGCAGCGGTGACAGTGGCAGAGGCGTGTCCCACGTCCCACCCTCTGCCCACTGAGCAGATGGGGCACTGGGGACATCGGTGCTCGGCGGGGACTGTCGTCGTGTGAACCAAGTGGTCGGGGGCATGTTGCCCGTGACAAGTATTTCGCACGAGCGACTTGCGCTTTTCTTCCACAGTTTGGGTTTGATGCTAACGAGGATGGTGGCGGGGCCGAGCATGGGAGTGGGTAGTGTGATGGGGCATTTTGATGCAGTCCGACTCGATCTCTCCAGATTTAAATTGAGGGAAAGGGAGGACATTAATTCCATTATTCCTTCAAGAATTGTTACTGCGTTTTAGAAGATGGTGCGAAATAAAAATCAAAGCTGAATTGAAAGCTGAGAAAACTGTTCCAAGGAGCCCAAATGCAATCTCGGGGGGGATTTTGCCTTCATGACACTTTGTAAATGTTAGATTCTCCTCCTTAGGAAGGGAAGGCCCCCTCAGGGTGCTGGGCCACCTTGTCTAGAGGGTACTTTTGCCAAGAAAGGTTGGACCAGATGATCCGTGAGGTCCTTTCCGACCTGGGATTCTATTATTCTATGAAATACCTTAATAAATGAGCTCAAGTTGGCAGCACAGTGGGACTTTCCTCCAAAGAAGAAGGGCATGAGCTGGCTGCAATTTGGTTTCTTTGGGCTGAAGGCAGGGCTGCGGCACCCAGCTGAAAGCCAAGGTGGCTCCTTGTCCCAAAGGTAGCTCCTTGTCCCAAAGGAGGAGTGCCCACAACCACTGCTTTGCTTTTTTTGCTGGAGTCCTTGAAAACCTCTATTTGGGGTTGTCAATGGGGATTAATGGAGGTCCTTTCTATTCCGCCACATTTAAGCACAGAGAAATATGACTGTAGGGTAAACCAAGCCATGATGAATTGTGTGCATTGGGGCTTTAGTTTGAATTTAAAATGGTGGCATTCCAATAAATTTGTCACGCTTCAGAATTTTATCGGGCAGGTGGGAATATTTGGCTTCGTGCACAAAAAGACGTCCGCCTCTCTCGGGGCCAATAAATTAGATCCGTTTGAACTTTTCATGTAACAAAATAATGCTAGCGGAGGAAGTGAATCAGTGGATGGTTTAGAAGAAAATGTTGTTTTACCTTAAGTCAAACTGACTGCCAGATCGGTGTTTTTTGGTCTGAAGACCTTTTGCCTTCGGTATTTGTGGTTGCGGTGTTTTTGGGGGAAGCCTTGCACGTCCATCACCGTGCTTTTCCCTGGGTCCAGTAGAAGAAGCTGCAGACTGCCTGGAAATATTAAAACATCATGAGAAATGACCGAGCCTCCGTGGCTGAGACATCGTTTTCCAAGTGCGAGTAACCCGCAGCCGCGCGTGGGAGCGTTCCAGCCCTGCCTTCCCTCACTCCGTGGCTTTAGCAATCTGCCCACCACAGATGAGCGGCGGAGGAGGCGGGTGCCGCTCGCCTGGCTGCAAACAAGGCAGTTTGAAAGGCTCGGCGGCTCACCAGTGGCTTTTCCCTTACGATTTCTCCAGCTATCTTTTCGTGACGCTGTTGCAGGAGGATGCTGGAGCACATGGCCACGAGATGAAGTCAAAGATAGTAAAACGATCTGGTGGTTGGGAAAGGAGGTGCAGAGCCTGGAGGCAAAACTCACTCCCTGCACCAGCAGCAGCGTGGGAAGGGGCTGGGGGAAGCACGCACTTACACGTTGTGTGTGTGTGTGTGTGTGAAAACTTCCCCTTTGCCCAGTCCAGAAGAGAAGCAAAGCTGGGAAATGCCAGGAAGCAAAAGCGCCTCGCGGTGATTTTTATTATGGTAGTTGCGCAGTGGCCCCACCTGTGTTCCATTTTGGGCCCCTCATGACAAGAAGGACATTGAGGTGCTGGAGCATGTCCAGAGAAGGGCAACGGAGCTGTGAGGGGACTGGAGCACACGTCTGATGAGGAGCGACTGAGGGACCTATGTTCAGCCTGGAGAAGAGGAGCTGAGGGGAGACCTTCTCGCTCTCTACAGCTCCCTGAAAGGAAGGGGTAGCGAGGGGGGGTCGGTCTGTGCTCCTGAGGAACAGGAGATGGGATGAGAGGAAATGGCCTCAAGTTGCACCAGGGGAGGTTTAGGATGGATATTAGGAACAAGTTCTCCACAAAAAGGGTTGTCAAGCACTGGAACAGGCTGACCAGGGAGGTGGTGGAGTCGCCATCTCTGGAGGGATTTAAAGGACGTGTAGATGTGGTGCTGAGGGACATGTGTTAGCAGTGGTGTTGGCAGTGTTAGGCTGATGGTTGGACTTGATGATCTTCAAGGTCCCTTCCAACCTAGACGATTCTATGTTTCTCTGATTCTATCCCTGGAGTCACGCCTGGGCATAGAGCATTTCCTCCACGTTTGTTTCCAGCTGGTTTCAAGCAAGCTGAGGAGCTGAGGGATTCGCAGGAGCAGAGAACATCGTTGCAACCTCCAACCCAGACTCCTGTGAGTCAGAGCTGGGGGTGGCTGAGCTGATTTTTGGGCTGGAACTGAAGAGTCTCTGTAGACTTCTCCTGGCTTTGCCAGCTCAAATGCACCGGAGTAGCAAAATCTTTTCAATAAATATAATTCCCATCCTTGGGGGCTCTTTGAGGGCACATACACTCATAAGCAGCAGGATTGTCCAGGAGGCTTTCCCGAGGCTGAGATCTTCAGAGTCTGATCTTGCAAAGAAAGAAAAGAAATGGACTTAGACATTTCCTAGCAACAGGCTCTGCCTTACCAAAGTCCTCTTTAGGAACAGGCAGGACTTTGATGCATAACTACTCCTCTTTAAGGAATTTAGTCTATTTTAGGAGCAGTTTGTTTTCCCGAGCCGTGGAGGCAGAACCTCACAGTCCCACCAGGCTCCAGCTGCCTTTCTGCCAAAGTCCCGAGCCACAATGCCCTTCACAAAGTGCATTATAAACATGGTCATTATTTTTTGCCTTTCAAACTGTTGATTTGAGGCCATCCAAGTATTTCACTGAAACACATTGTATTTTATGGAAAGCGCTTAGGAAATTATCACAACGTTTTATTTCAGGCTTGTTTCAACGTGGCAAAGTATTTGGCTGTGCTATAAATATTTTGACTTTTTTCATGTATCGTGCTTTAAAGCTACATATGTTCCGGCTGATATTATAATGCAAAAGTCCAGATGTAAAAGTCAGAAGAAAGCGTTCTGACTTTGCTGAAATATAAGTGAGTAAATCAAATTCCTTCACAATATTTCTTTTTTAAAGAAAGCTATGAACTTTTCATTTTTCACCCTGGTTTGGGATGAAACCAGGTTTTGGCTCCGTGGTGGAATAGCGAGTCAATTTGCCAGTAGCTCTAAGCCAATATGCTCTGCTACGTCTGCCGTTGCCCCAGGCAAGACCGTCCGTCTGTAGCAACCAAGCGAAAAGCAAACAACCTTCCTTCTTGTTAGCCCTGGTTTGGTGGCACGTTCTGCTGTTTGACCAAACACCTGCAGATCCTTGGGCTTTGTCCTGAGACCCCAAACATCCCTTGGACAGGAGATGTTGTGCCCTGGCTGGGGGGTGAAGCTTCAAGCAGAGCAGCAGATTGATTTTCCTTACCCTTGGACATCTGCCTTCCATGGAAGTCCAGCTGACCTGGCTGATCTGTTTAGGTCCCTCAAACCACAAGGAGATACAGTGGAGCTTTTATCTCATGAGCTGTAAACCTACTTCAGACCAGGTGGGAACAAGCTTTTTGCTGTACTTGTGGAATTTATATGTTTCTTGAGGTCCGTGTGACCGTGCTTTCAGCAGGCGAGAAGAGAAGGCTCCGGGGAGATCTTATTGCAGCCCTAAAGGGAGCCAACAGGAGAGCTGTGGAGACTTTTTACTAGGGCATACAGTGACGGGACAAGGGGGAATGGCTTCAAACTGGAAGAGGGCAGGTTTAGATTAAACATTAGGAAGAAGTTTTTCACCTTAAGGGTGGTGAGGCACTGGAACAGGTTGCCCAGAGAGGTTGTTGAGGCCCCATCCCTGGAGGTGTTCAAGGCCAGGTTGGACGGGGCTTGGAGCAACCTGGGCTGGTGGGAGGTGTCCCTGCCCAGGGCAGGGGGTTGGAACTCGATGATCTTCAAGGTCCCTTCCAATCTAAACCATTCTATGATTCTATGTCAGCTCTGGGAGCCCACCAGCCGTCGTGAACCTTCTCCCTCTTGTCCCAGATCAGGGGACAGTGCAGCAGTTAATTGCACATGTCTTGCCACGTGGGAATTAACGCGAGGTGCTTTTGTCACCAACAAACTGAGCAAAGAGAGCAGGTGGAGCGAGTAGGGCTGATGCGATGGTGGGACCACGGCACGTGGCCTTGGCCTGTGCCATGAGTGACAGCGTTTGCTAATGTGTGCGGTGGCAAATGTCTACTTTAAGGGTCAAATGCATCAGGAGACATGTAGTGGTGTGGGAAGGTGGAGACCCTGAGCGTTGTTCTCAGTGTTGCATTAAGTCCCTGGTCATGTTGCTCTCCACTTTTGACTCGGAGGAGCTTCCCAACAAAACTACTTCTTGCTGGGAAGTGGGGATTCATGTGCATGGAGTTCCAGTCAAAACCAGTCAGAGAAATAAGAGAATGACCGCAGCCTTGTGCTGCAGGCACTTACTGTTGCTGTGAGAGGTGGATTCCATACCTTGTTTCATCCCCACAGCCCCTCCGGGCTCTGACCATCACCCCACGGCTACCCCCAGCGAGCTTTCCCCTTCTCATCACCTCCTTTTCCACGAAAAACTTCCGAGGCGGAGCGGGAACGACTACAAAATCCTGAAAATGGTTGTAAGGAAAGGAAAGCCATTCCTCCAAAGTAGTGACAGGGCAGGTTAATGTATATGTTAATTTTAAGCGTCTGGGCATAATTTGAAAGAAGGGATGGTTTATCTGATTTAACAAATTACACCCTTTCTCAAATCTGGAATGAAATGCTGTTTTTTTAGTTAGGCGATACCAAATTTAATTTATAATATTTGGACCATGCAGGGGGAAAAAAAAAATAAAAAAAAAAAAAAAAGAAAAAAAGGAGCAGGCATGTAAAAATTCAGTATCGCTTTATTATGACAATGTGCTACCCGGCCTCCCAGCACCCTGTGCCAGACATGAATATTTTAGTAACCGAGGAGGAGCAGCGTGAGCTGGAAGCATAATGATCAGTGTGGCACATCCTTTAGCAGCGGCACAGGAGGATGGCTCTGCTCCCTGGAGCACCAGCAGGAGGGTACGATGGGGGATGCACCAGGAGCCCTTTCCCAGAGGATGACATCCCATCACTGCTCTGATGGACACCCTGCCCCAGGACCAGGGACGGAGAAATGGTGCAAGGGCAATGGTGGCCCTCCAGCAACAAACTGCTCTGGTCCTACTCTCTTTCCAGACCTTGGACTGAGCTGGAATTCCCCCACATAAGCAAGAAGAGGTGTTTTGCCTTCCCTAAGACACCATTTCGTGGACATGGTGTGACACGCTATGGCCAACAGCTCTTGGTCATACACTACCTTTGTAACCTGCAGTTGTCCGACGCTATGGCCAACAGCTCTTGGTCATTATCCACACTACCTTTGTAACCTGCAGTTGTCCCCTGCTCCTGTGTCGGTGCAAAGCCACCGAGAGCAGAGCATGTCCCCTCCTGGTATGGGTGAGACCCAGGTGGGCACCCAGGACCTGGTGGGACAGTTCTCCTTCCTGTGTTTCATGTCCTCAAAGCTACAGCTCGAGAAGTCATCGAATCATAGAATGGTTTAGGTTGGAAGAGACCTTAAAGATCATCCAGTTCAACCCCCCTGCCCTGGGCAGGGACACCTCCCACCAGCCCAGGTTGCTCCAAGCCCCGTCCAACCTGGCCTTGAACACCTCCAGGGATGGGGCAGCCACAGCTTCTCGGGGCAACCTGTTCCAGTGCCTCAGCACCCTCAGAGCATCAGGGGTCAACAGTTTGTGGGATCACGTCAAGAGATGCTCAACAGAGTTTGACGCCTTTGAGCAGTGTTTATAAACGCAAACATTTAACTTTCCAGATCAGCAGATTTCATTGTAAAAAAGAAAGCCTGACTAAGTAGAAACAATTTTATATCGCCGCTAATGAAATTGGATTAAGATAATGGGGTCTTGTCTGAATCATTACACATTTCATCTGCACTTTTTTTCCCCAACTTTATTATTCAAAACTCTGCATATTTGTGATATTCATTAAAAAAAAGGGGCAAGAGCCACAACCTTAGCACTGAAAAGAAAATAAAGCTTGTCGTGAAGAGAGAGATTTTTACACTGTAAGAATTGGTTTTCTTTTTACTTGGGAACCATGAGATACACTTGGAAAAATGGATTTATTTGGTCTAGAAACAACTCTTTCTCATATCTTGCCATCTAAAGCAGACACCAGTGAAACCCCACAGGCGTGTGAGACTGCTCAAATTAACCGCCTGGCAATGCAGGCAGTCTCCTGGAGAGCCAGAAACAGTAGTTAAAAAGAAAAGTATTCCACAAAAAGGTTGATAGCCTGAATCGAATAATTTGCACACAGGAAAATCAAGGATTCCAACCCTGTTGGGTTGTTATCCCTGTTCCTGTCAGCTGCTCCCGTTTCCTCAGCTACTAAACTGCTTTTCAATCAGAACAAATATTATTACAGTTTTGACGACATTCCCTTCACCCAATTAAAAACTTCTAGTTTAATTAAATTAAACTCCTAGTTTAATTGAATTCAACTAAAAACCTAGTTTAAAAGAATAATTAAAATTTTTCAAAAGTTACATTTAATTAATTATGTTTAATTGGAAATTTTCTGACAGTTGGGGAGGGGGGAATCAAATCGCGGTGTGCAACCAGAATATACTGGGAGGGTAACACACGTACAGCTGCATCCTTCCTTGGAGGCCAGATGAATTGAAATGTTAATCACCCATGGATCGAGGATTGCAAAGGCCCTGAGATATCAGTATCAACAAGGGGTCAACGGCGCAGCTCCAGGCAAGAAAAGGTGGTTGTGTCCCTCCAGGCAGCACCAAGAGCTCTGACACCAAACCTGCTGTCTCTTCCCTTCCTGAAAGATGGAAGGGGCTGAGAAGCACCACCGCCATAATAATGCCTGGGGGAGCTGAGAATGCTGACATTCCGTGTCTTAAAATGCTCTGTTTTGTTAACTTTTTGAAAAAGAGGATCACAAGGTGATTTGATGACAGTACATTAGTACTGCAACCTAATGGCTGGTAAATCTAGCAGAGAAGGGGTGGAAAGGACCTCAAGTTGCGCCAGGGGATTTTTAGGATGGGTATTAGGAACAATTTCTTCATGGAAAGGGTTGTCAAGCACTGGAACAGGCTGCCCAGGGCAGTGGTGGAGTCACCATCCCTGGAGGGATTTAAAAGACATCTAGACGTGATGCTGAAGGACATGGGTTAGTGGTGGACTTGGTGGTGCTGGGTTAACGGTTAGGCTTGATGATCTCAAAGGTCTCTTCCAACCTAAACGATTCTATGATTCTACAATTCCATGGCCATGGCTGGAAGCTGAAGAAAAAAAACACAAAACACCACAACAAATTAGAAGTGATCCCTATGCTGTTAGCAGCAAGTGTAATTAAACCCTGGAACAAACTGCTCGTGGGAAGGTAGAGTCTCCCCACATCGTCAAAGCAACCCAGCTCCCAGCTAAGACTGGATGGCTCTGAAGACCACGCATGAACAGCTGGAGAGCATTTAGCCCACGGTGGCACGTGCGTGCCTTTTCATTTGCTTTCCAGCCTGGGCGATATGCCCCTAGAGGGGTGTGGGGGAGCATCTGTTGATACCTCTCTAAATCACCGGACGTGAGACTAAAGCTGTCCAGCTAAATCCGGGCTAAACAGCTTCCCGTGGCCTGGGATCAGGTGTGGGAACGCGGAGGCTTAGTGGAAGTCAGGCACAATTTTAAGCTATTATCCCTTTATTATCATGGGGAAGAGCTTAAGGGGAGTTAAGTGAATTTATTCCTAATTAAAGGTAACAGAATGGCTCCCTGAAGACTGAGTGACTCCTTTTAGTCATGGTGGAAGTACCAAGTGCAGCAGTGGTGTAAGATAAGATGTCTAAATTCAGCTGTAATGCTGGAAACACTGCACGGTCTCTACGGACTACTCAAGCCCTGGGTTTAGCGGTCAGTTTGGCACTGGGGTACCACTGGGCACCTGTTGGGCATGTAGGATTTGTGTGGTCCTGTAGACATAGGGACAGTTGTGAGAACGAGTACTGGCCAGTGGTTGCTGGTTAGTAAATGGCTCCAGGAGAGGTGGGGTTGGAGATACCGCTGCGCTCACCGCACCGCATGCACGGCTATGTCAAAGGAACCAAACAGAACCGGAGTACTTCCCCACCAGTGACCATTCTGTGGGATTAGAGTCTGCGAAAGGAAAAAGAAAAAAAACAACAAAAAAGCAAGAAGTGCCTATATCTCAAGAACCTGTGGGCTGTCAAGATTAAAAGCCTTTCTGCTGTGCACCTGAGAGGACCAGTTATCCTTTACCTGAACAACTTGAACCAAAGAAACGGGCGGTCACAGCCACTTTGAAACGCACATTTAAAATAATTAGATGTGTCACTGCTTTAAAATTAAAGCAAGGTGTCGCTAATGATTTTGATTTGCTTAAAAGCGTGCCACTTGGGCATCTTCATTTCTGGGGAGAAGGATGGAGGAAAGACAGAAGGGAAGAGCTACCTCTATTTCAGGCAGACCCTGTTTGAACCGTAGGCGTTTATCAGAGTTCTTTTAATAGGATGGATGAAGTTAGACACATTCAGGGGCTGGTACCTAGTGATTAAGCCCAGAGTCATTCAGTGGACACATATTTTACAGCTGCAAATCGTTCCTTGTCCAGAGATCAGGCTGAAGATTCCTTCAAAATCAAGGCAGCACTGTCAGGAGGGGACCTGACCATTTTACACCAACATTTTGCCTCTCGACCCCACCACGGCATAGAGTCCTTCAGACCGAAAGGTGGGGGTGTGTCCCGTAGCTCTGGGCTCTGCCAGCTTCGCAGGTCTACTTTCAGACTCACAGCCTGAGGACTTCACACCATTTTGCTTGTCTTAGTCACTGGGGGCAGTTGTGCCTCCTCGAATGGTTCTTTCTGTCATAAGCACTGCAGCTCTGCAGAAAAAACATCAACCAACAAGAAAACGAAGCAGCCAGATGCTGTTCCCGGGGAGGACAAAAGTACAGTATGCTCTCTACAAATATCTCAAAGGGGGTTGTAGCTAGGTGGGGGTTGGTCTCTGCTCCCAAGGAACAGGCAATAGGACAAGAGGAAATTGCCTCAAGTTGTGCCAGGGGAGATTTAGGATGGATATTAGGAAAAAGTTCTCCACAAAAAGGGTTGTCAAGCACTGGCACAGGCTGCCCAGGGCAGTGGTGGAGTCACCATCCCTGGAGGGATTTAAAAGACGTGTAGATGTGGTGCTGAGGGACATGGCTTAGTGGTGGACTTGGCAGTGCCTGGTTGATGGTTGGACTTGATGATCTTCAAGTTCCCTTCCAATCTAGACAATTCTACGATCCTACCAAAGCCCTTGTTTCCCTTCATATCCATGCTTGGCCCTGCAGCCTGCGCTCAAAACTTGATGGTAACCTCCACTTTTATGGTGTGGCTTCACCGAGTCTCCTCATGCTTTGTTTGCAAGGACTGCACGGCAGGCACGCTACGAGAAGGCCAACATCTGCCACGTCTGACAGCAGCAGAGAACGTGTCCGTGTCTTTTTTATCTCTCTTCAAGTGTCCCAGGGCAAAGCAGGCTATAGCTGAATGGTGGGCACGTGCTGAGACACACACAACCCTCTTTCGATGAGAGGGAGAGGGGCTGTGCTTTCCTTCTCTGAAACCACGTGAACTTCTTTAATATCAATAACTAGCGTTATTGTTTTCGTTTTAAATTGGCTGTAGTAGCTGCAATACATTAATGTTCAGCTAAAGGAATGCCTAATGCAAGCATAAATCTTCTGAAATATTTATAGCATACATGTCTCAACATGTCCTGTATTTATAGGCAAACCATTTAAATGAATATCTGATAAGGAAAAAGTCTATTAAGTTGAGAAAAATCTTCCCTTCCCAGCAGGGCTACAATGAGTATTTGAGCAGCTAAATGAATAAATCTGCTTGGCACTAATATATCAATGCTGCATGTTCTATAAACTTTCCATGCAGGAGAATATAAATATCTGACAAAGAAATAATCCTATTAAAGAAGAAAATTGACTGCAACTCGGAGCCATATGGGTAACAGGTCTTTGCAGTATTATCTGCTGGGTCTTTGATTCTCTGTCTTTACTAACTTCCCCACCTCCCCACCTCAACCTTGGGGAATCTTTTCTGAAGACGTCTCCATTTAAAGCAAAGCAGCCAGAAAATCTTTCACAGTTCTAGAAAGGGCTCTCTAGCCGAGGAGGGATTTTGCCCAGCTTTAAGGGCTGAAGGGATTATTTTATACGTGTCGTCTGACTTTCTATATTGCGCTGAGCAGTGACGTACGCAGCGGTTCACACACCCGTTTTATTACCTGGATGGGGGGTGTCGATGCATGTTGAAATAACGAGACTAACGGCATGCGAGGGGACAGGAGCGTGTCTGCTCCCTCCCTCCCTCCGGACAGGCAGGTTTTGAAGCTCTGCCCTGGCCCCCCCTAAAGCCGTGGGCAGCGGGGAAAAAAAAAGAGCTGGTTTAGGTACGGCTCCAACCGAAGCATCAACACTTCGGGGCACAGCAAATGCCTTCGCGTTGCACCAGGGGAGGAGGCATCCGTGCGGCAGCCTGCGCGTCAGGTAGCCCGGGTTTCCAGGGACATGCTTGAAGACTAATCCCACTCAAGGGACTGCTCAGTTTTAGTCACAAGCAAAGGATGGAACCGTTTCGCGGTCTTCCGGGCTTTGTCTTCATAACTTTTCCTAAATCCAAATATGACAAAACACGTAGCGCTTTCATAACCCCTGTAAAACAACTTCATGCCTTCAGGCTGATGTTTTCCACCGCTAAATGAACAGGCAGCCCCCCTCTCTGCCAGGCATTCACGTGTGCTAATGTCTGAGAAAAGAGAGCCTGAGAAAATTAGAAAACTCACAATACTGTTAAATAAAACTGGGATTTTCAAAGGCACCTGAGTGTAGTAACTAAATCTTGAAGGATTTAAGCAACGTCATTCTTTTCTGAGAAGCTGAGTGGAAAACAACGGTGGTATACATGCTCGGAAACTTTTCTATTAATAAAAAGCTCCAGTTTGGTGGAAATTGGAAGTGATGGGAGGCAGAGAGGAATGGGACCTGCTGCGCTGCCGTGGGTGAGTAGCGCCGGGCAGCCTCCCCCTCCCGGCACGCTGGTCGGGGGCTTGGGGCATTTATTTCCCAGCCAAAAGATTTGCATTCAGGCACAACCGAAATAATTATTAAAGCGCAGGATGAATCTGCCTCTGTGCATCATGATATGTCCAAATTAAAAATCAATACCTACCCCACAGGGTAAGTACTTGCCCCTTCCATCTATCGCAGGAGGTTTTGTGTTGGACTTGGTTTTTGGTGTCCTTTATAGAGCCATTTTGCCGGTGTAAAGCTGTCCCTCTTAGGGCTGGAGGGGACTCAGGCTTCTGCTTCCAGTACTGCCTGTCTCCGCTTTACCCCAACATACCCCTCAGGCAGAATACCTAAGTAAATCTTTTCCTTATTTTTGTGCCCTTCAAGCCCCCACCACAAACTGAACCGCATAAAAACATTGTCAATGAGGAGCAGGAGGTGCTGCTGAATGGGAAGGATGCGCTTCCGAAACGCGCTCAGGAATAAACTCATTAGAGGCAGTTTTGCTTGCAGACATCCTTCTTGAAGGCAAGTTAATTTACGGGGAAGAGCAGAAGTTGCAATCTGGCAGGGAAATCTTCCCAAGGTATTTGGCGGTCCCGCAGAAACCGTAAATCCGTGCAGCATCCCCTCCTTGCAGTTTGACTCCCTCCATAGCCCCCGAAGGCATCCCGGAGCTGCAGAGACCACAGAAGCTCTGCTCAGCCTCTTCTAGAAGAGCGTATATGGAGGGAGCAGCTAGAGTTAAAGGCAAAAAGAATGATTATCGCAATCAAACAGGTTACTAACAGGTCCTTCTCTCCAGTGATTCCACTGACGTCTTCTAAGTAGGAGTGGCGCAGCACCCAAAACCAGTGAGACAAAACCAGTGTATCAGAAACTGGTCAACAGGGGATAACAAACGGTTGTGCAGGCTTGAAGACTGTGGATTGTGGTGTGATGAAGAGGCAGGAGGGCAGGGCAGGGCAACTTTTGGAGCCCACATCACCTTAAAATAAAAGCCAAACCATGTCCTGAGACAACCACCTTGATGGGCCTATGTCATTTGGATTTTGCTTCCTTTTAATGGCGCCAAACCAGAGACTGGGGACAATGTGACCTTTCTCGTCTTTCTCTGGCTTTGTCTAAATCCCATGCAGGACATATAATGCAAAACATATAGTTGCTGCCGGGAGCTTTCCCTTCTGCCTGTAGTTCTTTTATTCTTACCTCTCCCTTCTTGCTTTCCGTGCAATGAGGACCTGGTTTGGCCAGCCGAGGTCATTTCTGTAAAACAAAAACGCTTCGTAAAATTGGTGCAAGCCTGCAACCAAACAAGGCAGCCAGGCACAAGAGAGCCCAAAGCTGCTGCGTGTTTGCAGGGCTCGGCACGGCTGCCCGGGGAAGCAGTGGAGTTACTGTCCCTGAAAGGTATTTAAAAGCCAGGCAGATGTGGTGCTGAGGGCCACGGCTTAGAGGTGGGTTTGGCAGGTTGATGGTTGGACTCGATGACCTGAATGGTCCCTTCCAACCTAGATGATTCTAGGATTCTATGGCTGACGGGTATGGCCCATGGCTTTGTTCTCCAGTGGCGAAGGTGTCTGAAGAGTCTGCTCCACAAATAGAAGTTTCTAAGATTGCTATTTCCTCTCTTCCCCTTTTATGCATTCATTAGTCTTGGTTGGTATGCAGGGAAGCAGAGCAGGACTTTGAAAACCACCGCCATAACAAGCACTCTGGCTTGTTTCAGGAAACTTTTTTATTTCCCATCTGCGGTGCCATCCAAGAGATTGTCAAACAGGATTTTTTTTTTTTTCCTTAAACCCTCAGCATTGAAATACAAAAAAAAGAATGAAGGATATTGTTAATATGAATGCCTTTGTTAGTTCTTTATTTTTCAAATGCTATAACTGTCTCAGGAGCAGAGCTTTTGGGGGGAGCAGGGGATGCTCTGGCACCTCCCTGCCGCACAGACCCGCCAGCTGGGGCTTGGCAGCTCATGGGCTTCCAGAGATGTGCGACCCTCTTCTTCTAGCAGTAGTCCATTCCACCTTCACTTAAGGAAGCGTGAAAGCCACCGGAACGGTTTATAATCCTCATGTCTCTTTTTTTTTTTTTTTTGCTGTTGTTGCAAACAGAAAAAAAAAAAATCAAACCAAAAAACCATCAGCGGGAAGGAAAGGGGTTGTGTTTCTCCTGTTAAGAGCTCATGCAAAATATTTATAGTTAAATAAATTAACTGTTTATTTGTTCCTCATGGAGTTTATTTATTTTTTTTGTTCCCGCTGCTTTGCAACTGTGATTCACTTTGATGTTAACGCAGGGTGGAACTGCAGGTCAGGTCTCTGAAGGGACTTAGATTTAACAAATTTTGCTTCTAACCCAAAGAGCTGATTAAGAGAAGTTATAGGAGCATTTTCTGGCCAGCTTTGTAAATAGAAATAAACCAATTTTGGAAGCATTTTACGAATTGTCCGTCTTGATTAATCTTTGGCGTGGCTCTCCAGTATACGTTAGCACGGTAGAGATGATGATACCTTAGGACTGAAAATATCAGGGAAATCAATACCTCCCAGCAGTTTGGCATGCGCCTTTCCTGAGGTTATAGTGAGTTGAATAAGTTGCGGGAGGTCTGCAGGACTTGCAGTTCCCCAGTGAAAAAAAAAAAAGAAAAAACAAAAGCTAAGCCCTTAAACTTTTGCTGACTTCAGGGTGTTGCATGGTGCGACAGAAGATCCTCCTTAACTAATTAAACTTTTGCTGACTTCGGGGTGTTGCATGGTGCGACGGAAGATCCTCTTTATCTACTTCTTTGTCTTTATAGCCGCAAAGATTGTGAGAAAATATGAAAAAAAGTCTTCTCCACAGTCTTCATAAGCACCAGGCAGTGCTGGCTCAGCTCTCCTCTTCGCAACCCCCAGAGCAATTTCTGCTGCCAATAACGGTCCAAAGAGCTTCAGCCTTTGCCACCATCTCGCCCCAGCAGTCGGTTTGGAGAGGCTGCCGGGGCTGTGCCAGCAGGAGAACACAGCCATGCATCAGCGTGGGAACAGCCGTTTTCGTGACAAGCTGTTCTCTTTATTGCCTCAAATGTACGGCGGTGCCAAGTGAGAGGGCAATGGGGACAGCCTCCCTTGTACGAGTTCACGTGAGTCTAGGAGATACCAGTGGCACGGTCCCCTCGTTAGCCTGAATGAAAGAAAAAACATACTTGGGCATTCCTGCCTCTTTGTGCCAGTGCAGATTCTCCTGAGCCTATTGGAATCAAGTTCTCTTATAAGTCTTGATCCCACATCCATGGAAGTCAGCGTGACTTTTCTGACTTGAGAGATTTCAGACCGCATCTTCAAAGCACTACACCACACCTGTTCGTACCTCCTTCTTCCTTTTCCATTTTACACTTTTTCTTCTATATTTTCTGTATATGTTCATCTGGTAGATTGGCAATAATGTTCCTGGAGTTGGGTTTGGAACCAGATGAAGGTTACTTCCAAAGTGTCGCAACCCATTTCTCTGCCTCTTCTCCGTGCTTGTTTTCCATAAATGACTTGACACTTATCTTGCAGTAGGAGATTATTACGAGTTACATTTGTTTTAAATGACATTATTACTTTGATGTTTAATTTTCATAAAAAGGAATCTATTTATTGCCTTGTGAAGTAAAAAAAGAGTCAACAATTTAATTAACTAGCAACTCTGGCTTGAGTATTTCATGGGACTCTGGCTGTGAATTCCTGCAAAGTGAATGTTTTCAGACAACTTGCTTAAGAGCCTACTTCAGCTGATTCTCAGCAGACACGCGTTAACCGGGTCAGAAATCATTCCACTCTTGCGCTACATGGGAGCTTATTTTTCCATTATCTCCCAACAACTGTATTTACAATAGCACCCAAAAGTCTTGGATGCCACCGTGAGTCCTGTGGGACGGGCACATAAAAAAGCACTTAATAAGAGAGAGTCTCTGCTCTGTTTCCAACCGAGAGAAACACCGCAAACCAATGACAGGAGGAAAAAAACAGGTAGAACATGGCAATGGGTCATCTTCGGAGCCGGGAATAAAGCCTGGCTCCCCAGGCGTGTATTCTGGTGCACTTCTTCATAGTCTTTGCTCTTACGGTCTCTCATCCAACAGCTTTGCATTCACTTTGTGTTGAACCTTTCCAACGTCTACTCACTGTTTTCAACATAGTTTCAGCCAGTCCTGTGCAAGAGCACAGGTAAGGAGCAATAATTTCTCCGAGCAGCATGTAAAGTATACCTTTGTATTTCTTGCAAGAGGGAATATTATTTGTTTTAATTCCATGTTTCTCACTTGTTGTTTATGAAAGGAAAAGAAAAAAAGGCTACAGCTAATAACAGCTAAATTCACCTTCCCAGGAGGACTCCTTTACCCTGCCCAGGATGTATTGTGTGGGCAGAGACCAGAGAATGAAGAGTTGTCTGGCTCTGAAGCCGAATCCTTACTACTACCAGTGCCTCCTGTCTATTGCCTCTCTGTAAATCTAAATATTGCCTATCCGCAGCCCACAAGAACAACTTAAGAGTAAAGTTTATCAGCGTTAAGGTATTGTTGTTCCTTCTCTTCAGCAGCAAGACAGGACTGCGTGGTAAGAGCAGGGATCCCAGCTGATGGACCCGGATCCCATCCTTCTCCTGCTGCCACGGCGTTACCGAGCCGTGTACAGAGGAATTGGCTCGGGGAATCTGTTCAGGTCATTCCCTTCCCCTTCATAATGGTCCCTTTTGTAGAATAAACATGTTGGTTTTTTTCCTACAAATGGCATTATTAGAACCATGCCTGATTTCCTTGGGGAATCTGCTCAGGTCATTCCCTTCCCCTTCATAATGGTCCCTTTTGTAGAATAAACATGTTGGTTTTTTTCCTACAAATGGCATTATTAGAACCATGCCTGATTTCTGAATAAACCTGTTACTTTAACACTGACATCATTGGGCATACGGGAAACGCCGGTTTCACCAAGACCTATATGACACTGCTGATGTTTTCGCAGCTACTCCGAATATAGTGTTAAAAAACTGAATTTGTTTTGACACCAAAACCTGTGTGAAAGAAAAAATCTATTTGATCTATTTGAGATCTTTTTTTGAGCACTTGGAGTTGTTAAAGATCTTTTATTTGGGGCAGGGGGGGGAAGGCTCAAACCCCTCCTAAAACCCAGGCTGCAGCAAATGAGGACCTGAAGCCCTTCATTCCCAGGTAAGTCTTTCCCACTCTTACTCCCACATCTTCTTCTTACCTTCTTTCCCTGCTCTTTTCCTCCCTTCTTTCAGCTTGAAATATCAATTCAGACTCAGAAAACCAAAGCAGCCCACAGCCAATGTTGCGAGTATAAACTGGTTTGTGAAGAAATAGGGGCTTTGGCTATAAATGGAGAGTAATAAATAGAGGGCTATAAAATATGATAAAAACCATGGAAGCTATGATTTCTTTTAGCTTCTGCCATTTTCTATTGTTCCCGAAAGTAAGTTTAATACAGACTAATTTCCAGTGCTGAAACGCAGCAGGAAAGTCAATCAGGGAAGCAGATAAAGACGTAACCATTAATATTAACAGTCCAGAACTATTAGCTTTCACTGCCTCAGACTGGAAAGCAATCCCCGGTGCACAAGCTGGCTTGCCTCCCACCAAATTTAGTTAGAGATTTATCCTTCAGTGTCCTTTGTACTTTTTGCATGTCGATGGCAATACGTCTTAGCAAGGGGCGCCGTTTGACCCAGTAAGTGAGAGAAAGGTATCATCGAAAGCAAAGGTGCCCAAGCCAGAGAGCAGCAAAAAGCATTCGACGCCTCCGTTAAGTATCTCCCAGGGGAGAGCAGCAACACTAAGGACTTCCGAACTCAACAGGGAGCACCACAGCAGCAAAATCCTAGTGATTAATTGCAGCAACCACTGGCAAAAGTGTAATTAAAAACCAAATAAAAATGAAAATAGATACCCATCAGGATCCCGCAGAACTTTGGGAGTCAGGGAGAGGCACCGTGAAGTCCTGATCCAGCAATCGTCCCACGCAGCAGCTGCCAGAAGACTGACAAGGAAAAAAAAAGGAGAGAAGATGAAAATCAGCTCTTGTAAGTGGTGCTAACAAAATAAAACCCCCTCCTTAAAACAGCCAGCTAAATAAAATAGATGGGCACACCTCTAACCAGTTGCTTCTCCCACTTTCCCATGCCACCAAGGAACATCATTAGGCTTTTTTTAACAAGTGGAAATGACAATGACAAATGAAATACTGCTGTATGAGTATACATCTACAAACAATTCGAAAACCTCCCCTCTTTTCGTACACTAATCCAGGTAAACTGTTAAACTATAAAGTCACATAGACAGATGAGAACTGAGAAATGGAGAGCTGCAAAGGCCATCTCATTGCCCGGCTGCTTCTTATTTTAGGCAACTGAATCAGATCTTCTCTTTCACGCGCTATTCAAGTTTCTTCTTGAAAGTAACCGAGATTTCTCCTTTCTGTTACCTTTATCATAGAATCATAGAATGATCGAATGGTTTGGGTTGGAAGGGACATTTGAAAGCCATCTAGTCCAACTCTTGCCATGGGCTTGGACACCTCCCCCCAGCCCAGGTTGCTCCAAGCCCCGTCCAACCTGGCCTTGAACACCTCCAGGGATGGGGCAGCCACGGCTTCTCGGGGCAACCTGCCCCAGGGGCTCACCACCCGCACAGGCAACAATTTCTTCCTCATATCTCATCTAAATCTCCCCTCTTCCAGTTTAAAACCATTCCCCCTCATCCTATGGCTCCCCTCCCTGATCCAGAGTCCCTCCCCAGCTCTCCTGGAGCCCCTTTAGGCACTGGAAGGGGCTCTGAGGTCTCCCCTTTTTGGCCTTCTCTTCTCCAGGCTGAACCCCCCCAACTCTCCCAGCCTGTCCTCCCAGCAGAGGGGCTCCAGCCCTCCCAGCATCTCCGTGCCCTCCTCTGGCCCCGCTCCAACAGCTCCGTGTCCTTCTGCTGTTGGGACCCCCCGAGCTGGAGGTAGCACTGCAGGGGGGTCTCCCCAGAGCAGAGCGCAGCAGAGGGGCACAATCCCCCCTCGCCCTGCTGGCCACGCTGCTGGGGATGCAGCCCGGGGTGCGGGGGGCTTTCTGGGCTGCCAGCGCACATTGCTGGCTCATGAGGAGCTTCTCATCCCCTGACACCCCCAAGTCTTTCTCCCCAGGGCTGCTCTCCAGCCATTCTCTGCCCAGCCTATGTTGACACTGGTTTATGTGAAAGCTGTTTGAAAATTTCATTGCTTCCAAAAGAAAAAAAAGAAAAAAAAGAGGTTTAATTTCAGTCTATATTAATTCAAGGCCAGCTGGCTTTTTAGAAGGGATATGAACTCTCACATTTCAGGACAAAACTTCTCGGAGATACAGATATGGCCTTTATGTGGGTTATCCCACCTTCTGCTGGTTTCCCTTACATTGATCCCAGAGGAAAGCAAAAAGCAAATACCAAACTGCCCGACTCCTAATCTGAATCAATAAATAAGAAAATGGATGGATATACCTTTGCCATCCACAGCATGAGCTGAGACCTGAACTGCGTTCCCTGTGGCTGGAAGCAGCAACGCTCTTACAGCTGTCATGGTCTAAGGAGGTAAACGATGCCCGGTAGTGAGGAGGGATAATATCTCTCCATTAGACCAACTGATGTATTTATAAGAAACAGACAAGTGTGCAGGTCTGAAATTGGAGGAGTAATCTTCAAAGCGAAGAACAATAGTTCTGAATTGAACTCTGTATCTGACTCAGTTAAACCATCCACGAGGTGACTGGTACCTGCGAGTCAGAGGGAGAGGCTCCCAGCCAAGGGAGAGACAAAAATCAAAATTGTTCTTGGAACAACTAGCAGTTAGAAGAACAGTGTTAGACACACCTATGTTCATTTATTAAATTAAACTAGATTTTAAAAAAATACCTATTTAAATTTTCCTCCGAGCTCGCTCAGAGAGGAGAGTGTACCTGACCAGGCAATTAAAACGCCAAGCATGAGAAATTATACAAATTAGAAGAAGACACATGAGGCAAGTAGAACAAAGGGCTCAGAGGAAAACAGTCTCCTGAAACCCAGAGGGAAGAAAATAAAACCCAGGGAAACGAGCTCAGTGAATTAATGATAATTGATAGAGAAGGCCATAGAGAAAGGTAACGATAACGCAGAATGAACAAGAAGCGCTGGAAGTTGAGCAGAGGGGTGTCAGGCCCCAATCCAGCAATTCCGTATATGCAGCGAAATTGTTCTTCCCTGTGAGATCTGAGATGTGATTATAAAATAAAGAAGGAACAAAAATTTGGTCTGTCACTATCACTGGGGTTTTAAGTCCAGGTCCAACCGATCGCAGGATCAGACATTGGCATTACACGAAAAATCTCATCTCTAATAGTTGCCCTGTGGGCCGAGCAGCACGTGGAACATCTCAGTCCAGGGACAGAGCATCCCCAGCAATAGCAACAGCTGCCAGAGCTGTGCAAACTATCGCAACGTATTAGCTGGTGCTTAGTTGGCAGAAAAAGACAGCACTTTTTAATTGGTACGTCCCCGAGTCATATTCACAGGATATTTCCCACGAAATGAAGCACAGGTCTCATAGACAAGATACTATAACATAGGTAAGAAGCCTTCAAACTTGACTCTAATGGGAAAAATTGGCTGATTTTCATAGCAATTTGTTCAAACTCTAACTTGCGGAAGACAGATCCCCTTCTTGGGTCTGTTCTCTGTTTAAAGCCTGAAAAAATACAATGCATTAATATTTTACCTCTCTGCCTCCATAACACAGAACTGTATTTTTCTAACTATGCCCATATGGCCCTTGTAAAGAACGCGAGTTCATTAGCCAACACTCACAGGTCCAGCTATCAAATCCAGGTTGTGGGTTTATGGACCTACTAGACATAACACGATAACTCTGACTCACTCTGCCAGCTTCCAGCTGATGTTATTCTTAAATAAAATTAAAAGCCGCAATGCAGGAGCAAAGCACAACGGATTTGCCAGCTGTTATTATCATGCTCATAGTGTGAATATGGGGCCAAAAGCATCGCACAACATTATTTCTAAATGTAACTGGAAATTAGGTGTTTGGTATTTTTTCCACCAAGACACCGTCTCTCCTTTTCATCTCTCTACGTCTGTCATTCCTCGACTGTCACTGCTTCTAATGCCTGTGTGACAATCCCTGGCGTGACCGTCCGTAGAGAGGTTGAGGTCATTTCTGCAGATAGAAACCACTGGAGTTCTTCTTTCCTGCAAACCATTTTTTTTTTGGACAAAAAGGTCAGAGTCCCGACCCTCATCCACAGAAGCCATGGATCCTACCATGTCACCAGTGTACAGTGCGGCTGGTCCAAGCCTTGGGCAAGTGGTAAAGTGAGACCTGGTCTCCAACCATTTATCAGCTCACGCTGACCTTTCCCTGTGCTCGTGGTCTGCCTGAACCTCTCTGTTCCCCGAACACTCATACCTACATATTCAACAGCTCCATTATTATTTGCAGAATGTCTCTACTGCTTTATTGTAGTTCTGATATTATGGTAGAGGCTGCCAAGACATTCAAAAGCAGATGTTCTCTATTTCGTGGTGCTCTCAGCCTGCGAATAGACGAGTAAATGTCTACTTAGCTAGACGTGGATAAAATCAACACATGGATTTCCCCGCAAGCAGAATGCCAATCAGGAGCCCGAAAGCAGAGATGACACTCATGTCTGCAGAGAGTCTGGAGCAGGTTGGAGGGTCCACACAGAGGAACATATCGAAATGTCTGGGGAGAAGTACAGGAAGATGCAGCATTGTGGAGTAGAGCAGAAAACATCGCAAATTGGTAGTATTTTGTTATTCCGCCACAGTCTGGTGCCTGAGTTACCTCATGGCCTTTCTGCTGGCGCTCTGCATTCTTCTTCCACCCTTACCTTTGTACCTTCTCCCACATGCTCCATCTTGATGTGAAGCTATCACCTGCTTCTCCTGCACCTTGTAGCTAGCTTCTTCTGAACTTACCTTTATTCATCTGAACGCCTCCTTCCCACAGATCCTTTCCTTACTGACAGCCAACCTCTGCGGTATGACCATCAGTTGTGGCAAAGGGACTCTAGGGCCCACATGGCAGGTAAAGATAGAAATCTCTCCAACAGCGGAGTTCAGCCCTGGAATAGTTTGCTAGGGGGGGTTGCCATCACTGCAAGACTCTAAGGACAAAGTAGAGAAGGTCTGTTAAGAAATTAGGGGTCTTACATACACTGGATCATGCTTTGGAACACATGCTTTTAAGAGACAGTAAGAACAGTGCATCACCCACTCATCGACCCGACTACTATTTTTCTGACGAAGACCTTGGTTGCCCATCCACACATAAAATCCATTGGGTAGGAAATAATCCTTAGAAAATCTAAATGTCCACACAACAAAAGGAAGATCAATGTTCACCCAAATATGCAAGATGAAGAAGAAACCTTTCCTGATGGCTGCTTGAGCAAGGGAATGTTTTTTACCGCATTATCCACTGAATTAATTTTATTTGCAGCATTAGCCTTATTTCTTCATTGAAAAGATTTCCACATGACTTGCAGCACTTTCTCATTTGTCTGTATGTCTTGTCAGGATCAGACTTAATTACCTTTCCTTTCAATGTTTTAAAAACTAACCTGCCCTCCAGTCTTGCATGAAAGTTGTGTTGGCATGGTTACCCAACCCATTACTTCATGAGTATTGATTGTATTACTCGTATGGCTTGAAAGCCATAAATTCGCTAATACTATCTGTTGAATCGAGAGTTGGAATTATAGCATATGGAATAGCTTCTAACTCTAGAAATCCTGCCCAAAAATGAGAATCGGGAGTCGGCTCAGACGATTTTGGAATGGCTGCTGCAAGAAATATCGCAATGAGGGGAGGCAGTGCTGCCAGGCCAGCGCACAGACCTCACATTTAAATGCAGATGTGCGAGCAATGTGCAAAGGAAATCCCTCAACCGTTTGGATTTAGGAAAACGAGAGCCAAAGAACTGCCATATAGAATGCGATGCTGCATCCTCATTTTGACACTTGGGTCAGAGAGGAGCTGACTGCAACGGAATAACCCCCCCATGAGGCCTTTTGCTAAAAATATGCTTGAATGAGGGCTTCCAGTTTAGTACAGGGTACTGTTCCTCAAGCTAGAGAAGACCCTATGCCGTGCTGTGGAGCAGACGGTCCACGAAGCTCTTCCCACGGCCCTACCAGGCTGTGCTCACCTAAAGTGGTCCCTCCACACCCGACTCTTTCCTCTTGACGTGCCAATTACAGCTGCTGGCTGCTCCTTCTTTGCTTCTTGCTTTTGTTTTCCAGACTAGCACCTCATCAAACAGCTTCCTGAAGGGTGAAAGGCTGATGTTCTCATTGCACCACCATGTGTCAGCTCACAGGAAGAAGCGAGGGTGGAATTAACCCTCTGGTAAGACAGTTCCCATGTGCAAGAGCCTTTGCTGCATAATCATTCTTGATTGCTATTTAGTGGTTGGAACGGAGAGCTGGTAATTAGGACTCCTGGGTACTATTTTCAGCTCTGTCAGTCACTTCAGCTGTGACCTTGGGCAAGCCACTTATCCTTACTCTCCCTGTCTATGCCTCATCTTACCTATCTGGAAGACAGCAGTAGCACTCAAAACGAGTTGCTGGGGAAGTTGTGGGACTGACCCGTAAAGAGCTGTAGCGTGAAAGAAGCTGTCATCTGCAGCCACTCCGGTATCACTAATTTACTTCCG